>NW_027639333.1:187500-229077 GCF_951799975.1 Gobius niger | reverse complement strand
TACCCGCCGGTAAGATACTGTAATACTGCAGTACCCGCCGGTAAACAATGTGGCTACGCTAGTTCCTCTGAGCGTCATCAGAATTTTTTCCCATCATTTTCGTCCCTTTTTGCCATTTTTTGGTCATTTTTTTGTCACATTTTTGTAATTTTTTGGTCATTTTTTTGTCATTTCTTTGTCATTTTTTGGTCATTTTTTTGTCACATTTTTGTCATTTTTTTGTCACATTTTTGTCACATTTTTGTCACATTTTTGTCATTTTTTGGTCATTTTTTTGTCACATTTTTGTCATTTTTTTGTCACATTTTTGTCACATTTTTGTCATTTTTTGTCACATTTTTGTCACATTTTTGTCATTTTTTTGTCATTTTTTTGTCACATTTTTGTCATTTTTTTGTCACATTTTTGTCACATTTTTGTCACATTTTTGTCATTTTTTGGTCATTTTTTGGTCACATTTTTGTCATTTTTTGTCACATTTTTGTCACATTTTTGTCACATTTTTGTCATTTTTTTGTCATTTTTTTGTCACATTTTTGTCACATTTATGTCATTTTTTTGTCACATTTTTGTCATTTTTTTGTCATTTTTTTGTCACATTTTTGTCATTTTTTTTGTCATTTTTTGTCATTTTTTTGTCATTTTTTTGTCACATTTTGTCACATTTATGTCATTTTTTTGTCACATTTTTGTCATTTTTTTGTCACATTTTTGTCATTTTTTCGTCACATTTTTGTCATTTTTTGGTCATTTTTTTGTCACATTTTTGTCACATTTTTGTCACATTTTTGTCATTTTTTTTGTCATTTTTTGTCATTTTTTTGTCATTTTTTTGTCACATTTTTGTCACATTTTTGTCATTTTTTTGTCACATTTTTGTAATTTTTTGGTCATTTTTTTGTCATTTCTTTGTCATTTTTTGGTCATTTTTTTGTCACATTTTTGTCATTTTTTTGTCACATTTTTGTCACATTTTTGTCACATTTTTGTCATTTTTTGGTCATTTTTTTGTCACATTTTTGTCATTTTTTTGTCACATTTTTGTCACATTTTTGTCATTTTTTGTCACATTTTTGTCACATTTTTGTCATTTTTTTGTCATTTTTTTGTCACATTTTTGTCATTTTTTTGTCACATTTTTGTCACATTTTTGTCAAATTTTTGTCATTTTTTGGTCATTTTTTGGTCACATTTTTGTCATTTTTTTGTCACATTTTTGTCACATTTTTGTCACATTTTTGTCATTTTTTTGTCATTTTTTTGTCACATTTTGTCACATTTATGTCATTTTTTTGTCACATTTTTGTCATTTTTTTGTCATTTTTTTGTCACATTTTTGTCATTTTTTTTGTCATTTTTGTCATTTTTTTGTCATTTTTGTCATTTTTTGTCACATTTTTGTCACATTTATGTCATTTTTTTGTCACATTTTTGTCATTTTTTTGTCACATTTTTGTCATTTTTTCGTCACATTTTTGTCATTTTTTGGTCATTTTTTTGTCACATTTTTGTCATTTTTTTGTCATTTTTTGTCATTTTTTTGTCATTTTTTTGTCACATTTTTGTCACATTTATGTCATTTTTTTGTCACATTTTTGTCATTTTTGTCACATTTTTGTCATTTTTCGTCACATTTTTGTCATTTTTTGGTCATTTTTTTGTCACATTTTTGTCACATTTTTGTCACATTTTTGTCATTTTTTTGTCATTTTTTGTCATTTTTTTGTCATTTTTTTGTCACATTTTTGTCACATTTTTGTCATTTTTTTGTCACATTTTTGTAATTTTTTGGTCATTTTTTTGTCATTTCTTTGTCATTTTTTGGTCATTTTTTTGTCACATTTTTGTCATTTTTTTGTCACATTTTTGTCACATTTTTGTCACATTTTTGTCATTTTTTGGTCATTTTTTTGTCACATTTTTGTCATTTTTTTGTCACATTTTTGTCACATTTTTGTCATTTTTTGTCACATTTTTGTCACATTTTTGTCATTTTTTTGTCATTTTTTTGTCACATTTTTGTCATTTTTTTGTCACATTTTTGTCACATTTTTGTCACATTTTTGTCATTTTTTGGTCATTTTTTGGTCACATTTTTGTCATTTTTTTGTCACATTTTTGTCACATTTTTGTCACATTTTTGTCATTTTTTTGTCATTTTTTTGTCACATTTTTGTCACATTTATGTCATTTTTTTGTCACATTTTTGTCATTTTTTTGTCATTTTTTTGTCACATTTTTGTCATTTTTTTTGTCATTTTTTGTCATTTTTTTGTCATTTTTTTGTCACATTTTTGTCACATTTATGTCATTTTTTTGTCACATTTTTGTCATTTTTTTGTCACATTTTTGTCATTTTTTCGTCACATTTTTGTCATTTTTTGGTCATTTTTTTGTCACATTTTTGTCATTTTTTTTGTCATTTTTTGTCATTTTTTTGTCATTTTTTTGTCACATTTTTGTCACATTTTTGTCATTTTTTTGTCACATTTTTGTCATTTTTTCGTCACATTTTTGTCATTTTTTTGTCATTTTTTTGTCATTTTTTGTCATTTTTTTGTTTGTTTTTTGTCACATTTTTGTCATTTTTTTTGTCACATTTTTGTCATTTTTTTGTCATTTTTTTGTCACATTTTTGTCATTTTTTTTGTCACATTTTTGTCACATTTTTGTCACATTTTTGTCATTTTTTTGTCATTTTTTTGTCATTTTTTGTCACATTTTTGTCACATTTTTGTCATTTTTTGTCATTTTTTTGTCATTTTTTGTCACATTTTTGTCATTTTTTTGTCACATTTTTGTCACATTTTTGTCATTTTTTGTCACATTTTTGTCATTTTTTTGTCACATTTTTGTCACATTTTTGTCATTTTTTGTCACATTTTTGTCACTTTGTCAGTTTCTACTGTAATACTGCAGTACCCGCCGGTGAACAATGTGGCTACGCTAGTTCCTCTGAGCTGAAGCTGTGGGCGCTAGTACTTCCTGTTCGTATTCATTTCCATTAAGATGAGCTCAGACCAGTGAGTTCCTGGTAGAAATATTTCCATAGAGGAGACGTGTATGTTTGTGAGGATCAGGGAGTTTGTCTTGAAGCTAAAGGATGATTTAACTTCTTAACTCACGCCTGAACCGAGAGGATCTTTTTTCCTCACGTCATCAGATTTTTTCCCATCATTTTCGTCCCTTTTTTGCCATTTTTTTGTCATTTTTTTGTCACATTTTTGTCACATTTTTGTCATTTTTTGTCATTTTTTTGTCATTTTTAGTCATTTTTTGGTCTTTTTTTTTTTTTTTGCATTTTTTTGTCACATTTTTGTCATTTTTTTGTCACATTTTTGTCACATTTTTGTCATTTTTTCGTCATTTCTTTGTCACATTTTTGTCATTTTTTGTCATTTTTTTTTGTCATTTTTTGTCATTTTTTGGTCATTTTGCTTTTTTTTTTGCTTTTTTTTGTTACATTTTTGTAATTTTTTGTCATTTTTTGTCTTTTTTTTTGTCTTTTTTTTGGTCATTTTTTTGTCATTTTTTTGTCACATTTTTGTAATTTTTTCGTCACATTTTTGTCATTTTTTTGGTCATTTTTTTGTCACCTTGTGTACGAAATGTGCGGTATAAATAAAGTTGCCTTGCCTTTTATCAGAGTAATATCTGACCAGAAGTATCTTTACTGCAGTACTTTGACTCATGAACATCACATTATTCACACACAAGTTTTAAGCCTTTTATTTTCACTTTTTTCCTGCATTTTTTCCACCCACTTTTTTCTCAGGTCTTCATGTGGTCTCCCTCAGGTCTTCATGTGTCTCCCTGTGGTCTCCCTGTGGTCTCCCTCAGGTCTCCCTCAGGCCTTCATGTGTCTCCCTGTGGTCTCCCTGTGGTCTCCCTCAGGTCTCCCTCAGGC
Organism: Gobius niger; assembly: GCF_951799975.1. Classification (NCBI taxonomy): domain Eukaryota; kingdom Metazoa; phylum Chordata; class Actinopteri; order Gobiiformes; family Gobiidae; genus Gobius; species Gobius niger. The sequence goes on along the minus strand of NW_027639333.1, from coordinate 225,170 downwards.
CTTCATGTGTCTCCCTGTGGTCTCCCTGTGGTCTCCCTCAGGCCTTCATGTGTCTCCCTGTGGTCTCCCTGTGGTCTCCCTGTGGTCTCCCTCAGGCCTTCATGTGTCTCCCTGTGGTCTCCCTCAGGTCTTCATGTGTCTCCCTGTGGTCTCCCTCAGGCCTTCATGTGTCTCCCTGTGGTCTCCCTGTGGTCTCCCTCAGGTCTCCCTCAGGTCTTCATGTGTCTCCCTCAGGCCTTCATGTGTCTCCCTGTGGTCTCCCTGTGGTCTCCCTCAGGCCTTCATGTGTCTCCCTGTGGTCTCCCTGTGGTCTCCCTCAGGTCTCCCTCAGGTCTTCATGTGGTCTCCCTCAGGTCTCCCTCAGGTCTCCATGTGGTCTCCCTCAGGTCTCCCTCAGGTCTTCATGTGGTCTCCCTCAGGTCTCCCTCAGGTCTCCATGTGGTCTCCCTCAGGTCTCCCTCAGGTCTTCATGTGGTCTCCCTCAGGTCTCCCTCAGGTCTCCCTGTGGTCTTCATGTGGTCTCCCTCAGGTCTCCATGTGGTCTCCCTCAGGTCTCCCTCAGGTCTCCCTCAGGTCTCCCTGTGGTCTCCCTGTGGTCTCCCTCAGGTCTCCCTCAGGTCTTCATGTGTCTCCCTGTCGTCTCCCTCAGGTCTCCCTGTGGTCTCCCTGTGGTCTCCCTCAGGTCTCCCTCAGGTCTTCATGTGTCTCCCTGTGGTCTCCCTCAGGTCTTCATGTGTCTCCCTCAGGTCTCCCTCAGGTCTCCCTCAGGTCTTCATGTGTCTCCCTGTGGTCTCCCTCAGGTCCCGGACCTGGAGGTCCTGGAGGTCCCGGTCCAGGACCTCCCTCACGCTCCTCTGCATCAGTTCTTCGGGCCGGTCTCTGAGAGGATCCAGCAGAGTCTGGAGCGAGAACATGGAGTCCTGGTCCACTGCACGGCGGGACGGAGCCGCTCGCCCGCCCTCATCCTGGCCTTCCTGCTCAGGTCAGCGCCCCCTACAGGCTCCTCACTGTTTCTACAGCGCCCCCTACAGGCTCCTCCTACAGGCTCCTCACTGTCACTACAGGCTCCTCCCTATTACTACAGGCGCCCCCTACAGGCTCCTCACTGTTTCTACAGCGCCCCCTACAGGCTCCTCCTACAGGCTCCTCCCTATTACTACAGGCTCCTCCTACAGGCTCCTCCTACAGGCTCCTCCTACAGGCTCCTCCTACAGGCTCCTCCTACAGGCTCCTCCTACAGGCTCCTGAGTGCTACTACAGGCTCCCCCTACAGGCTCCCCCTACAGGCTCCTCCTACAGGCTCCTCCTACAGGCTCCTCCTACAGGCTCCTCCTACAGGCTCCTGAGTGCTACTACAGGCTCCCCCTACAGGCTCCCCCTACAGGCTCCCCCTACAGGCTCCTCCTACAGGCTCCCCCTACAGGCTCCTCCTACAGGCTCCCCCTACAGGCTCCTCCTACAGGCTCCTCCTACAGGCTCCCCCTACAGGCTCCTCCTACAGGCTCCTCCTACAGGCTCCCCCTACAGGCTCCTCCTACAGGCTCCTCCTACAGGCTCCTCCTACAGGCTCCTCCTACAGGCTCCTCACTGTTACTACAGGCTCCTCCTACAGGCTCCCCCTACAGGCTCCTCCTACAGGCTCCTCCTACAGGCTCCTCCTACAGGCTCCCCCTACAGGCTCCTCACTGTTACTACAGGCTCCTCCTACAGGCTCCTCCTACAGGCTCCCCCTACAGGCTCCTCCTACAGGCTCCTCCTACAGGCTCCTCCTACAGGCTCCTCCTACAGGCTCCTCCTACAGGCTCCTCCTACAAGCTCCTCCTACAGGCTCCTCACTGTTACTACAGGCTCCCCCTACAGGCTCCTCCTACAGGCTCCTCACTGTTACTACAGGCTCCTCCTACAGGCTCCTCCTACAGGCTCCTCACTGTTACTACAGGCTCCTCCTACAGGCTCCCCCTACAGGCTCCTCCTACAGGCTCCTCCTACAGGCTCCTCACTGTTACTACAGGCTCCTCCTACAGGCTCCTCCTACAGGCTCCTCCTACAGGCTCCTCCTACAGGCTCCTCCTACAGGCTCCTCCTACAGGCTCCTCACTGTTACTACAGGCTCCTACTACAGGCTCCTCCTACAGGCTCCTCCTACAGGCTCCTCCTACAGGCTCCTCCTACAGGCTCCTCCTACAGGCTCCTCCTACAGGCTCCTCACTGTTACTACAGGCTCCTACTACAGGCTCCCCCTACAGGCTCCTCCTACAGGCTCCTCCTACAGGCTCCCCCTACAGGCTCCTCACTGTTACTACAGGCTCCTCCTACAGGCTCCTCCTACAGGCTCCTCCTACAGGCTCCTCCTACAGGCTCCTCCTACAGGCTCCTGAGTGCTACTACAGGCTCCTCCTACAGGCTCCTCCTACAGGCTCCCCCTACAGGCTCCTCCTACAGGCTCCTCCTACAGGCTCCTCCTACAGGCTCCCCCTACAGGCTCCTCCTACAGGCTCCTCACTGTTACTACAGGCTCCTCCTACAGGCTCCTCCTACAGGCTCCTCCTACAGGCTCCTCCTACAGGCTCCTCACTGTTACTACAGGCTCCTACTACAGGCTCCTCCTACAGGCTCCTCCTACAGGCTCCTCCTACAGGCTCCCCCTACAGGCTCCTCCTACAGGCTCCTCCTACAGGCTCCTCCTACAGGCTCCTCCTACAGGCTCCTCCTACAGGCTCCTCACTGTTACTACAGGCTCCTCCTACAGGCTCCTGAGTGTCACTACAGGCTCCTCCTACAGGCTCCTCACTGTTACTACAGGCTCCTCCTACAGGCTCCTGAGTGTCACTACAGGCTCCTCCTACAGGCTCCTCACTGTTACTACAGGCTCCTCCTACAGGCTCCTGAGTGTCACTACAGGCTCCTCCTACAGGCTCCTCCTACAGGCTCCTGAGTGTCATTACAGGCTCCTCCTACAGGCTCCTCACTGTTACTACAGGCTCCTCCTACAGGCTCCCCCTACAGGCTCCTGAGTGTCACTACAGGCTCCTCCTACAGGCTCCCCCTACAGGCTCCTGAGTGTCACTACAGGCTCCTCCTACAGGCTCCTGAGTGTCACTACAGGCTCCCCCTACAGGCTCCTCACTGTTACTACAGGCTCCTCCTACAGGCTCCTGAGTGTCACTACAGGCTCCTCCTACAGGCTCCTCACTGTTACTACAGGCTCCTCCTACAGGCTCCCCCTACAGGCTCCTGAGTGTCACTACAGGCTCCTCCTACAGGCTCCTGAGTGTCACTACAGGCTCCCCCTACAGGCTCCTCACTGTTACTACAGGCTCCTCCTACAGGCTCCTGAGTGTCACTACAGGCTCCTCCTACAGGCTCCTCCTACAGGCTCCTCACTGTTACTACAGGCTCCTCCTACAGGCTCCTCCTACAGGCTCCTGAGTGTCACTACAGGCTCCTCCTACAGGCTCCTCCTACAGGCTCCTCCTACAGGCTCCTCCTACAGGCTCCTCACTGTTACTACAGGCTCCTCCTACAGGCTCCTCCTACAGGCTCCTGAGTGTCACTACAGGCTCCTCCTACAGGCTCCTGAGTGTCACTACAGGCTCCTCCTACAGGCTCCTCCTACAGGCTCCCCCTACAGGCTCCTCCTACAGGCTCCTCCTACAGGCTCCTCCTACAGGCTCCTCACTGTTACTACAGGCTCCTCCTACAGGCTCCTCCTACAGGCTCCTGAGTGTCACTACAGGCTCCTCCTACAGGCTCCCCCTACAGGCTCCTGAGTGTCACTACAGGCTCCTCCTACAGGCTCCCCCTACAGGCTCCTCCTACAGGCTCCTCCTACAGGCTCCTCCTACAGGCTCCTCCTACAGGCTCCACCTACAGGCTCCTGAGTGTCACTACAGGCTCCTCCTACAGGCTCCCCCTACAGGCTCCTCCTACAGGCTCCTCCTACAGGCTCCTCCTACAGACTCCTGAGTGTCACTACAGGCTCCTCCTACAGGCTCCTCCTACAGGCTCCTCCTACAGGCTCCTCCTACAGGCTCCTCCTACAGGCTCCTCCTACAGGCTCCACCTACAGGCTCCACCTACAGGCTCCTGAGTGTCACTACAGGCTCCTCCTACAGGCTCCTCCTACAGGCTCCTCCTACAGGCTCCTCCTACAGGCTCCTCCTACAGGCTCCCCCTACAGGCTCCTCCTACAGGCTCCCCCTACAGGCTCCTCCTACAGGCTCCTCCTACAGGCTCCTCCTACAGGCTCCTCCTACAGGCTCCTCCTACAGGCTCCTCCTACAGGCTCCTCCTACAGGCTCCTCCTACAGGCTCCTCACTGTTACTACAGGCTCCTCCTACAGGCTCCTCCTACAGGCTCCTCCTACAGGCTCCTCCTACAGGCTCCTCCTACAGGCTCCTCACTGTTACTACAGGCTCCTCCTACAGGCTCCTCCTACAGGCTCCTCCTACAGGCTCCTCCTACAGGCTCCTCACTGTTACTACAGGCTCCCCCTACAGGCTCCTCCTACAGGCTCCCACTACAGGCTCCTCCTACAGGCTCCCCCTACAGGCTCCTCCTACAGGCTCCCCCTACAGGCTCCTCCTACAGGCTCCTCCTACAGGCTCCTCCTACAGGCTCCTCACTGTTACTACAGGCTCCCCCTACAGGCTCCCCCTACAGGCTCCTCCTACAGGCTCCTCCTACAGGCTCCCCCTACAGGCTCCTCCTACAGGCTCCTCCTACAGGCTCCTGAGTGTCACTACAGGCTCCTCCTACAGGCTCCCCCTACAGGCTCCTCCTACAGGCTCCCCCTACAGGCTCCTCCTACAGGCTCCTCCTACAGGCTCCCCCTACAGGCTCCTCCTACAGGCTCCTCCTACAGGCTCCTCCTACAGGCTCCTCCTACAGGCTCCCCCTACAGGCTCCTCCTACAGGCTCCTCCTACAGGCTCCCCCTACAGGCTCCTCCTACAGGCTCCTCCTACAGGCTCCTGAGTGTCACTACAGGCTCCTCCTACAGGCTCCCCCTACAGGCTCCTCCTACAGGCTCCCCCTACAGGCTCCTCCTACAGGCTCCTCCTACAGGCTCCTCCTACAGGCTCCTCCTACAGGCTCCTCCTACAGGCTCCTCCTACAGGCTCCTCCTACAGGCTCCTCCTACAGGCTCCTCACTGTTACTACAGGCTCCTCCTACAGGCTCCCCCTACAGGCTCCTCCTACAGGCTCCTGAGTGCTACTACAGGCTCCTCCTACAGGCTCCTCCTACAGGCTCCCCCTACAGGCTCCCCCTACAGGCTCCCCCTACAGGCTCCTCCTACAGGCTCCCCCTACAGGCTCCTGTGTGTCACTACAGGCTCCCCCTACAGGCTCCTCCTACAGGCTCCTCCTACAGGCTCCTCTTACAGGCTCCTCCTACAGGCTCCTCCTACAGGCTCCTCCTACAGGCTCCTCCTACAGGCTCCCCCTACAGGCTCCCCCTACAGGCTCCTCACTGTCACTACAGGCTCCTCACTGTCCCTACAGGCTCCTCCTACAGGCTCCTCCTACAGGCTCCTCCTACAGGCTCCTCCTACAGGCTCCTCCTACAGGCTCCTCCTACAGGCTCCTCCTACAGGCTCCTCCTACAGGCTCCCCCTACAGGCTCCTCCTACAGGCTCCTCCTACAGGCTCCTCCTACAGGCTCCTCCTACAGGCTCCTACTACAGGCTCCTCACTGTTATGGTCGAGTCTCACCTGCTCCTGTTGTACATGTTGTAGGTCCGGTCTCACCTGCTCCTGTTGTACATGTTGTAGGTCCGGTCTCACCTGCTCCTGTTGTACATGTTGTAGGTCCGGCCTCTCCCTGGCTGAGTCTCACCTGCTCCTGTTGTACATGTTGTAGGTCCGGTCTCACCTGCTCCTGTTGTACATGTTGTAGGTCCGGCCTCTCCCTGGCCGAGTCTCACCTCCTGCTCCTGTTGTACATGTTGTAGGTCCGGGCTCTCCCTGGCCGAGTCTCACCTCCTGCTCCTGTTGTACATGTTGTAGGTCCGGTCTCTCCCTGGCCGAGTCTCACCTGCTCCTGTTGTACATGTTGTAGGTCCGGTCTCACCTGCTCCTGTTGTACATGTTGTAGGTCCGGGCTCTCCCTGGCTGAGTCTCACCTGCTCCTGTTGTACATGTTGTAGGTCCGGTCTCACCTGCTCCTGTTGTACATGTTGTAGGTCCGGTCTCACCTGCTCCTGTTGTACATGTTGTAGGTCCGGTCTCTCCCTGGCCGAGTCTCACCTGCTCCTGTTGTACATGTTGTAGGTCCGGTCTCACCTGCTCCTGTTGTACATGTTGTAGGTCCGGTCTCTCTCTGGCCGAGTCTCACCTGCTCCTGTTGTACATGTTGTAGGTCCGGTCTCTCCCTGGCCGAGTCTCACCTCCTGCTCCTGTTGTACATGTTGTAGGTCCGGGCTCTCCCTGGCTGAGTCTCACCTCCTGCTCCTGTTGTACATGTTGTAGGTCCGGTCTCTCTCTGGCCGAGTCTCACCTGCTCCTGTTGTACATGTTGTAGGTCCGGTCTCTCCCTGGCCGAGTCTCACCTCCTGCTCCTGTTGTACATGTTGTAGGTCCGGTCTCTCCCTGGCCGAGTCTCACCTCCTGTTGTACATGTTGTAGGTCCGGTCTCACCTGCTCCTGTTGTACATGTTGTAGGTCCGGGCTCACCTGCTCCTGTTGTACATGTTGTAGGTCCGGCCTCTCCCTGGCCGAGTCTCACCCTCGGCTCCTGTTGTACATGTTGTAGGTCCGGTCTCTCCCTGGCTGAGTCTCACCCTCGGCTCCTGTTGTACATGTTGTAGGTCCGGTCTCTCCCTGGCTGAGTCTCACCCTCGGCTCCTGTTGTACATGTTGTAGGTCCGGTCTCTCCCTGGCCGAGTCTCACCTGCTCCTGTTGTACATGTTGTAGGTCCGGTCTCTCCCTGGCTGAGTCTCACCTCCTGCTCCTGTTGTACATGTTGTAGGTCCGGTCTCTCCCTGGCTGAGTCTCACCTGCTCCTGTTGTACATGTTGTAGGTCCGGTCTCTCCCTGGCTGAGTCTCACCCTCGGCTCCTGTTGTACATGTTGTAGGTCCGGTCTCTCCCTGGCCGAGTCTCACCTCCTGCTCCTGTTGTACATGTTGTAGGTCCGGTCTCACCTGCTCCTGTTGTACATGTTGTAGGTCCGGTCTCACCTGCTCCTGTTGTACATGTTGTAGGTCCGGTCTCACCTGCTCCTGTTGTACATGTTGTAGGTCCGGTCTCTCCCTGGCCGAGTCTCACCGCCGGGTCCTCGGCGCTCGGCCCTTCGTCCGGATCAACGCCGGGTTCTGGAGGCGACTCGTGGAGCTGGAGCTGCAGATCCAGGGCCGGAGCTCAGTGCAGATGATCCGGACCGAGGCCGGGGTCCTGCCCCACGGCCACGCCCCCGGGGAGGGCGGGGAGGGGGGGCGGAGCTACTGCATCAACGGGTAGGACTACTACGAACTACTGCATCAGAGGGAGGACTACTACGAACTACTGCATCAGGAGGAGGACTACTACGAACTACTGCATCAGGAGGAGGACTACTACGAACTACTGCATCAGGAGGAGGACTACTACGAACTACTGCATCAGGGGGAGGACTACTACAAACTACTGCATCAGAGGGAGGACTACTACAAACTACTGCGTCAGGAGGAGGACTACTACAAACTACTGCATCAGGAGGAGGACTACTACAAACTACTGCATCAGGAGGAGGACTACTACAAACTACTGCATCAGGAGGAGGACTACTACAAACTACTGCATCAGAGGGAGGACTACTACGAACTACTGCATCAGGGGGAGGACTACTACAAACTACTGCATCAGAGGGAGGACTACTACGAACTACTGCATCAGAGGGAGGACTACTACAAACTACTGCATCAGGAGGACTACTACAAACTACTGCATCAGGAGGAGGACTACTACAGACTACTGCATCAGGGGGAGGACTACTACGAACTACTGCAGCAGGAGGAGGACTACTACAAACCAACTACTACAAACTACTGCATCAGGAGGAGGACTACTACAAACTACTGCATCAGGGGGAGGACTACTACAAACTACTGCATCAGGAGGAGGACTACTACAAACTACTGCATCAGGGGGAGGACTACTACAGACTACTGCATCAGGAGGACTACTACGAACTACTGCATCAGGGGGAGGACTACTACAAACTACTGCATCAGGAGGAGGACTACTACAAACTACTGCATCAGGAGGAGGACTACTACAAACTACTGCATCAGGAGGAGGACTACTACAAACTACTGCATCAGGAGGAGGACTACTACGAACTACTGCATCAGGAGGAGGACTACTACGAACTAACTACTACAAACTACTGCATCAGGAGGAGGACTACTACGAACTAACTACTACAAACTACTGCATCAGCGGGAGGACTACTACAAACTACTGCATCAGGAGGAGGACTACTACAAACTACTGCATCAGGAGGAGGACTACTACACACTACTGCAACAGGAGGAGGACTACTACAAACTACTGCGTCAGGAGGAGGACTACTACACACTACTGCAACAGGAGGAGGACTACTACAAACTACTGCATCAGGAGGAGGACTACTACACACTACTGCAACAGGAGGAGGACTACTACAAACTACTGCATCAGGAGGAGGACTACTACACACTACTGCATCAGGAGGAGGACTACTACGAACTACTGCATCAGGGGGAGGACTACTACAAACTACTGCATCAGGAGGAGGACTACTACAAACTACTGCATCAGGAGGAGGACTACTACAAACTACTGCGTCAGGAGGAGGACTACTACAAACTACTGCATCAGAGGGAGGACTACTACAAACTAACTACTACGAACTACTGCGTCAGGAGGAGGACTACTACGAACTACTGCATCAGGGGGAGGACTACTACAAACTACTGCGTCAGGAGGAGGACTACTACAAACTACTGCATCAGAGGGAGGACTACTACAAACTAACTACTACGAACTACTGCGTCAGGAGGAGGACTACTACGAACTACTGCATCAGAGGGAGGACTACTACAAACTACTGCATCAGGAGGAGGACTACTACAAACTACTGCATCAGGAGGAGGACTACTACAAACTACTGCATCAGGGGGAGGACTACTACAAACTACTGCATCAGGAGGGAGGACTACTACAAACTACTGCATCAGGAGGACTACTACAAACTACTGCATCAGGAGGAGGACTACTACGAACTACTGCATCAGGAGGAGGACTACTACGAACTACTGCATCAGGAGGAGGACTACTACAAACTACTGCATCAGGGGGAGGACTACTACAAACTACTGCATCAGGAGGAGGACTACTACAAACTACTGCATCAGGAGGAGGACTACTACGAACTACTGCATCAGGAGGAGGACTACTACAAACTACTGCATCAGAGGGAGGACTACTACAAACTACTGCATCAGGAGGAGGACTACTACAAACTACTGCATCAGGGGGAGGACTACTACAAACTACTGCATCAGGAGGAGGACTACTACAAACTACTGCGTCAGGAGGAGGACTACTACAAACTACTGCATCAGGGGGAGGACTACTACAAACTACTGCATCAGGAGGAGGACTACTACAAACTACTGCGTCAGGAGGAGGACTACTACGAACTACTGCATCAGGGGGAGGACTACTACAAACTACTGCATCAGGAGGAGGACTACTACAAACTACTGCATCAGGAGGAGGACTACTACGAACTACTGCATCAGGGGGAGGACTACTACAAACTACTGCATCAGGAGGAGGACTACTACAAACTACTGCATCAGGAGGAGGACTACTACAAACTACTGCGTCAGGAGGAGGACTACTACAAACTACTGCATCAGAGGGAGGACTACTACAAACTAACTACTACGAACTACTGCGTCAGGAGGAGGACTACTACGAACTACTGCATCAGGGGGAGGACTACTACAAACTACTGCGTCAGGAGGAGGACTACTACAAACTACTGCATCAGAGGGAGGACTACTACAAACTAACTACTACGAACTACTGCGTCAGGAGGAGGACTACTACGAACTACTGCATCAGAGGGAGGACTACTACAAACTAACTACTACGAACTACTGCGTCAGGAGGAGGACTACTACAAACTACTGCGTCAGGAGGAGGACTACTACAAACTACTGCATCAGGAGGAGGACTACTACAAACTACTGCATCAGAGGGAGGACTACTACAAACTAACTACTACAAACTACTGCATCAGGAGGAGGACTACTACAAACTACTGCATCAGGAGGAGGACTACTACAAACTACTGCATCAGCGGGAGGACTACTACAAACTACTGCATCAGGAGGACTACTACAAACTACTGCATCAGCGGGAGGACTACTACTACGAACTACTGCATCAGGAGGACTACTACAAACTACTGCATCAGGGGGAGGACTACTACAAACTACTGCATCAGCGGGAGGACTACTACAAACTACTGCATCAGGAGGACTACTACAAACTACTGCATCAGGAGGACTACTACAAACTACTGCATTAGGAGGAGGACTACTACAAACTACTGCATTAGGAGGAGGACTACTACGAACTAACTACTACAAACTACTGCATCAGAGGGAGGACTACTACAAACTACTGAATCAGAGGGTAGGACTCAATGGGCGCTGGCTGCTCTGCTTTTTGACCACGACACTGGGGGCCGCCATTGCTGTAGTACCTCCATGTCGCCACTAGGCCCCCATTGAAAAGCAGAGTTTAGACACGTTTAAAACAACTATAACGCCTGATTTCTATTGTTTCAAACCTAGACTCAGCAGATCTTCCTCCTGAGATAACGCTGAGTTAGTCACAGTTTAAGAAACCAGGCTGGTTTTTGTGATATGAATTTTATAAACCTCGTCCTTCATGAGGCTCGGACTGTTAGCATTGGAGCAGCGCGAGCTACACGTCACGCAAGGGCGGAGTCTACGGTGAAGATCCCGCCCTTATGTCCTTTTTAGGAACATGCTTCATCAGAGCTGGGGAGGGGGAGGAGTCTGTAAATCCGCCATGACTTCCCCCTCGACCGTGGTCATTATGGTAAACGGGGAGGAGTGAGCAGGAGACGTCCATTATTTCTACAGTCTATGGTAGGACTACTACGAACTACTGCATCAGCTACTACGAACTACTGCATCAGGGGGAGGACTACTACAAACTAACTACTACAAACTACCAAAGGTGGGAGTAAGTCACTAAATGCAAGTCCAAGTCAATCGGTCATGGGCTCAAGTCAAGTCAAGTCTTGCTTTAGCCGCCAAGTCACAAACGCCAGCGTGTTTACTTTTCATGTGTTTAATCTTAAAAATTACAAGTGTTTTCTCAAGAAACCGTAATTTTGAAAATTTAGGCTGAAATCAAACTTTTTAAAATCTCATGGATTTGGATTTCAAGTTTAATTAATATTTAATCACCAAAAAATTCAAACTATATATATTTTAAATGCTCCAGTCCATGTACAAAATTACCGTGACAGCATTTTAAGGAAGGGGGCCCGGGGGGGGCGACTTAAAAAAAACAAAATGAAACATAGTCTTTTAAACATGAGCAGCTTTTCCTTGTAGTGTGAAATATAAATATAAAATAATCTTTTCATTTTTGTTAGTCTCTGGCAGTGTTTCTGTCAGTGGTTCCCCTGTCCTGCCCCAGCCCCTGTATACTCGGATTCGCCCCTGTAGCCTTCAGTCCCGCAGACACTGGGCTGTGCGGATGTAAAATAACCTCTAAATGCTGTGAACTTTGTGTGAATGAAGTAAAACATCGAAAAGCCCCGAGATTCCTGTAGATGAATCAGCTCTGACATGGTGGTTCTGGAGGCTCCGTCTGCGCTGTAGGTCCAGAACATTGTTTCAAACGTTTTCCTTTCCGTAAATCTCCTCCTCTTCACTGTCTTTAGAAAACTTTTAATGCATCTAAAGAAACACGTGGTATTTCCTCCTGTCTTTTCCCGCTGTATTGATTAGAAGCGCTGTGTCTGGAAACCGAACACGCATGTGGATAATCACCATAATGTAAACAAAGATGCGCCGCTTTTACGAAATGAATCCTGATCTTTCGACAGTTTCACTCAAATAAATAAAAACTATAAAGTCACAGCGAGTCATTGAGAGTCACTGGCCTCAAGTCCAAGTTAAGTCTCGAGTCACAAACAGCAAGTCCCAAGTCAAGTCAAGTCAAGTCTTTTTGCAGCTTTGGTCAAGTCAGTCTCAAGTCCCGAAAACTGCGACTCGAGTCAAGTCATGTGACTCGAGTCTCCCACCTCTACAAACTACTGCATCAGGAGGAGGACTACTACAAACTAACTACTACAAACTACTGCGTCAGGAGGACTACTACGAACTACTGCATCAGGAGGAGGACTACTACAAACTAACTACTACAAACTACTGCATCAGGAGGAGGACTACTACAAACTAACTACTACAAACTACTGCATCAGGAGGAGGACTACTACAAACTAACTACTACAAACTACTGCATCAGGAGGAGGACTACTACAAACTACTGCATCAGGAGGAGGACTACTACAAACTAACTACTACAAACTACTGCGTCAGGAGGAGGACTACTACAAACTAACTACTACAAACTACTGCGTCAGGAGGAGGACTACTACAAACTAACTACTACAAACTACTGCATCAGGAGGAGGACTACTACAAACTACTGCATCAGGAGGAGGACTACTACAAACTACTGCATCAGGAGGAGGACTACTACACACTAACTACTACAAACTACTGCATCAGGGGGAACCTTGACTTTGGATGTAAAGAATCAAACTGGTTTTGTACAAAAAGGTTTAATAAAGAAACTGAACAGAAATGTGTGGATTGTTTTTTTAGTCCATGAGCTCCTTTGATTCTGGAGCAGACCCGGGTTTAGGGTTTGTCCTGGTTTAGTCCCGGTTTAGTCCTGGTTTAGACCTGGTTTAATACTGGAAGCTCCTCTTGGTCTGGATGTCGTCCAGGATCTGCTGCAGCTCCTCGTCCTCGAAGCGTCCCTCCAGACTTCACACACACAGACAGGTCAGTGAGGGGACTGCAGTAGTAGTGCTTTATATTTGAAGTAGTAGGAGTAGTGCTAGTATTTGAAGTATTGGTACCTGGGGATCAGCGCCTTCGCCTCCTCCGCCGCCTCCGGACACAGATTGGCCAAACTCGCCAACTCGAACTTATGAAGCTTCTTCTGCAGCAGCAAACTGTGGAGGCAGCAGGGTTAGACACAGCAGCACATGTGCATTTCAGATGGTTACACTTTTAAAAAGGTCCGATATCTGCAAAATTAACTCTTTAGAGCTTCAGCCACGTTGTTTCCCCCCCCGGGCGTCTAAACCAATGGCCGCCGGCTGCTCTGCTTTATGACCACGACACTGGGGGCCGCCATTGCTGTAGTACCTCCATGTCGCCACTAGGCCCCCATTGAAAAGCATTGGAGTTTAGACACGTTAAAAACAACTTTAACGCCTGATTTCAATGTTTTCAACACTAGACTAGGCTAGATCTTCCTCCTGAGATAACGCTGGGTTAGTCAAAATATATGAAACCAGGCTGGTTTTCAGAAGAAGAATTTCTGGTACTTAATGAGGGTCGGACTGTTAGCATTGGAGCAGCGCGAGCTACACGTCACACAAGGGCGGAGTCTACGGTGAAGATCCCGCCCTTATGCCCTTTTTAGGAACGTGCTTCGTCAGAGCTGGGGAGGAGGAGTCTGTAAATCCTCCATGAATTCCCCCTCGACCGTGGTCATTATGCTCAAGGCCGTGGGAACCCAGGGTGCTGAGGGCGCTGGGTTGACAAAAAATGGCAAAAATGGACAAAAATTTGACGAAAATTTGACGAAAATTTGAGAAAAAATTGACAAAAAAGTGACAAAAATGTGAGAAAATTTTGACGAAAAATGGAGGGGAAATGGACGAAAAAGTGACAAAAATTTTACGAAAAATTTAGAAAAAAGTGACAAAAAAGTGAGAAAAAATTTTACGAAAAATTGAGAAATAATGGACGAAAAAGTGATCAGAATTTGACCAAAAAATGCGAATAATTTGAGGAAAAAGAGACAAAAAAGTCACGAAAATTTGACAAAAAAGTGATGAAAAATAATCTGACGTGAGGAAAAAGATCAATCTAGTTTTGTAGGTCTTTCACATGAGGCGTTACACTGGCCTACAGGATTTGGGTAAAGCTGAACTGGAGAAAATGCTCTCGGTTCAGGCGGGAGTTAAGAGGTTAATGAATAGGATTTATGCACAGAAAAAGTATTTTGGGGGTAAATTTTGTGTGAGGTACATGTCGTGTGGCCCCTAGTGTACATGTCGTGTGGCCCCTAGTGTACATGTTGTGTGGCCCCTAGTGTACATGTCGTGTGGCCCCTAGTGTACATGTCGTGTGGCCCCTAGTGCACATGTCGTGTGGCCCCTAGTGTACATGTCGTGTGGTCCCTAGTGTACATGTCGTGTGGTCCCTAGTGCACATGTCGTGTGGCCCCTAGTGTACATGTCGTGTGGCCCCTAGTGTACATGTTGTGTGGTCTCTAGTGTACATGTTGTGTGGCCCCTAGTGTACATGTCGTGTGGCCCCTAGTGTACATGTCGTGTGGTCCCTAGTGCACATGTCGTGTGGCCCCTAGTGTACATGTCGTGTGGCCCCTAGTGTACATGTTGTGTGGCCCCTAGTGTACATGTTGTGTGGCCCCTAGTGTACATGTCGTGTGGTCTCTAGTGTACATGTCGTGTGGCCCCTAGTGTACATGTCGTGTGGTCTCTAGTGTACATGTCGTGTGGTCCCTAGTGTACATGTCGTGTGGTCCCTAGTGTACATGTTGTGTGGCCCCTAGTGTACATGTTGTGTGGCCCCTAGTGTACATGTCGTGTGGTCCCTAGTGTACATGTTGTGTGGTCTCTAGTGTACATGTCGTGTGGTCTCTAGTGTACATGTCGTGTGGTCTCTAGTGTACATGTTGTGTGGTCTCTAGTGTACATGTTGTGTGGCCCCTAGTGTACATGTCGTGTGGTCCCTAGTGTACATGTCGTGTGGTCTCTAGTGTACATGTTGTGTGGCCCCTAGTGTACATGTCGTGTGGTCTCTAGTGTACATGTCGTGTGGTCTCTAGTGTACATGTTGTGTGGTCTCTAGTGTACATGTCGTGTGTGTGGTCTCTAGTGTACATGTCGTGTGGCCCCTAGTGTACATGTCGTGTGGCCCCTAGTGTACATGTTGTGTGGTCTCTAGTGTACATGTCGTGTGGCCCCTAGTGTACATGTTGTGTGGCCCCTAGTGTACATGTCGTGTGGCCCCTAGTGTACATGTTGTGTGGTCCCTAGTGTACATGCTGTGTGGCCCCTAGTGTACATGTTGTGTGGTCCCTAGTGTACATGTCGTGTGGCCCCTAGTGTACATGTTGTGTGGTCCCTAGTGTACATGTCGTGCGGCCCCTAGTGTACATGTCGTGTGGCCCCTAGTGTACATGTTGTGTGGCCCCTAGTGTACATGTCGTGTGGCCCCTAGTGTACATGTTGTGTGGTCCCTAGTGTACATGTTGTGTGGTCCCTAGTGTACATGTCGTGCGGTCCCTAGTGTACATGTCGTGTGGTCCCTAGTGTACATGTCGTGCGGTCCCTAGTGTACATGTTGTGTGGCCCCTAGTGTACATGTCGTGTGGCCCCTAGTGTACATGTCGTGTGGCCCCTAGTGTACATGTCGTGTGGCCCCTAGTGTACATGTCGTGTGGCCCCTAGTGTACATGTCGTGTGGCCCCTAGTGTACATGTCGTGTGGTCTCTAGTGTACATGTCGTGTGGCCCCTAGTGTACATGTCGTGTGGCCCCTAGTGTACATGTCGTGTGGCCCCTAGTGTACATGTCGTGTGGCCCCTAGTGTACATGTTGTGTGGTCTCTAGTGTACATGTCGTGTGGCCCCTAGTGTACATGTTGTGTGGTCTCTAGTGTACATGTCGTGTGGCCCCTAGTGTACATGTCGTGTGGCCCCTAGTGTACATGTCGTGTGGCCCCTAGTGTACATGTCGTGTGGTCTCTAGTGTACATGTTGTGTGGTCTCTAGTGTACATGTTGTGTGGTCTCTAGTGTACATGTCGTGTGGCCCCTAGTGTACATGTTGTGTGGTCTCTAGTGTACATGTCGTGTGGTCCCTAGTGTACATGTCGTGTGGCCCCTAGTGTACATGTCGTGTGGCCCCTAGTGTACATGTCGTGTGGTCTCTAGTGTACATGTCGTGTGGCCCCTAGTGTACATGTCGTGTGGTCTCTAGTGTACATGTCGTGTGGTCCCTAGTGTACATGTTGTGTGGTCTCTAGTGTACATGTCGTGTGGTCCCTAGTGTACATGTCGTGTGGTCTCTAGTGTACATGTCGTGTGTGTGGTCCCTAGTGTACATGTTGTGTGGTCTCTAGTGTACGGGTAGGACTACTACAAACTAGTGCATCAGGAGGAGGACTACTACAAACTAACTACTACAAACTACTGCATCAGGAAGAGGACTACTACGAACTACTGCGTCAGGAGGAGGACTACTACAAACTACTGCGTCAGGAGGAGGACTACTACAAACTACTGCATCAACGGGGAGGACTACTACAAACTACTGCATCAACGGGTAGGACTACTACAAACTACTGCATCAGGAGGAGGACTACTACAAACTAACTACTACAAACTACTGCATCAGGAGGAGGACTACTACGAACTACTGCATCAGGAGGAGGACTACTACAAACTACTGCATCAGGAGAAGGACTACTACAAACTAACTACTACAAACTACTGCATCAGGAGGAGGACTACTACGAACTACTGCATCAGGAGGAGGACTACTACAAACTACTGCATCAGGAGAAGGACTACTACAAACTAACTACTACAAACTACTGCGTCAGGAGGAGGACTACTACAAACTACTGCATCAACGGGTAGGACTACTACAAACTACTGCATCAACGGGTAGGACTACTACAAACTACTGCATCAGGAGGAGGACTACTACAAACTAACTACTACAAACTACTGCATCAGGGGGAGGACTACTACAAACTACTGCATCAGGAGGAGGACTACTACAAACTAACTACTACAAACTACTGCATCAGGAGGAGGACTACTACAAACTAACTACTACAAACTACTGCATCAGGAGGAGGACTACTACAAACTACTGCATCAACGGGTAGGACTACTACAAACTACTGCATCAGGGGGAGGACTACTACAAACTAACTACTACAAACTACTGCATCAGGAGGAGGACTACTACAAACTAACTACTACAAACTACTGCATCAGGAGGAGGACTACTACAAACTACTGCATCAACGGGTAGGACTACTACAAACTACTGCATCAGGGGGAGGACTACTACAAACTAACTACTACAAACTACTGCATCAGGAGGAGGACTACTACAAACTAACTACTACAAACTACTGCATCAGGAGGAGGACTACTACAAACTACTGCATCAGGAGGAGGACTACTACAAACTACTGCATCAACGGGTAGGACTCAATGGCCACTGGCTGCCCTGCTTTTTGACCACGACACTGGGGGCCGCCATTGCTGTAGTACCTCCATATCGCCACTAGGCCCCCATTGAAAAGCATTGGACTTTAGACACGTTTAAAACAACTTTAAATCCTGGTTTCAATTGTTACAACACTAGACTAGGCAGATCTTCCTCCTGAGATAACACTGGGTTAGTCACAGTTAAAGAAACCAGGCTGGTTTTCGTAAGAAGAATTTTATAAACCTCGTCCTTCATGAGGGTCGGACTGTTAGCATTGGAGCAGCGCGAGCTACACGTCACACAAGGGCGGAGTCTACGGTGAAGATCCCGCCCTTTATGCCCTTTTTAGGAACAGGCTTCGTCAGAGCTGGGGAGGAGGAGTCTGTAAATCCTCCATGAATTCCCCCTCGACCGTGGTCATTATGGTGAACGGGGAGGAGTGAGGAGAAGACGTCCATTATTTTTACAGTCTATGGTAGGACTACTACAAACTACTGCATCAGCTACTACGAACTACTGCATCAGCTACTACGAACTACTGCATCAGCTACTACGAACTACTGCATCAGGAGGAGGACTACTACAAACTAACTACTACAAACTACTGCATCAGGGGGAACCTTGACTTTGGATGTAAAGAATCAAACTGGTTTTGTACAAAAAGGTTTAATAAAGAAACTGAACAGAAATGTGTGGATTGTTTTTTAGTCCATCCTTTGGTCCTGGAGCAGACCCGGGATTAGGGTTTAGTCCCGGTTTAGTCCCGGTTTAGACCTGGTTTAGTCCCGGTTTAGACCTGGTTTAGTCCCGGTTTAATACTGGAAGCTCCTCTTGGTCTGGATGTCGTCCAGGATCTGCTGCAGCTCCTCGTCCTCGAAGCGTCCCTCCAGACTACACACAGAGACAGGTTTATGAAGTGAAGGGTACTGCAGTATTAGTGCTTTATATTTGAAGTATTCGTAGTAGAAGTATTTGAAGTATTGGTACCTGGGGATCAGCGCCTTCGCCTCCTCCGCCGCCTCCGGACACAGATTGGCCAAACTCGCCAACTCGAACTTATGAAGCTTCTTCTGCAGCAGCAAACTGTGGAGGCAGCAGGGTTAGACACAGCAGCACATGTGCATTTCAGATGGTTACACTTTTAAAAGGTCCGATATCTGCAAATTAACTCTTTAGAGCTTCAGCCACGTTGTTTCCCCCCCCGAGCGTCTAAACCAATGGCCGCTGGCTGCTCTGCTTTATGACCACGACACTGGGGGCCGCCATTTCTGTAGTACCTCCATATCGCCACTAGGCCCCCATTGAAAAGCATTGGAGTTTAGACACGTTAAAAACAACTTTAACGCCTGATTTCAATGTTTTCAACACTAGACTAGGCTGATCTTCCTCCTGAGATAACGCTGAGTCACAGTTAAAGAAACCAGGCTGGTTTTCGTAATATGAACTTTACAAATCTTGTACTTAATGAGGGCCGGACTGTTAGCATTGGAGCAGCGCGAGCTACACGTCACGCAAGGGCGGAGTCTACAGTGAAGATCCCGCCCCTTATGCCCTTTTTAGGAACATGCTTCGTCAGAGCTGGGGGGGAGGAGTCTGTAAATCGCCATGACTTCCCCCTCGACCGTGGTCATTATGGTGAACGGGGAGGAGTGAGGAGGAGACGTCCATTATTTTTACAGTCTATGGTAGGACTACTACGAACTACTGCATCAGCTACTACGAACTACTGCATCAGCTACTACGAACTACTGCATCAGCTACTACGAACTACTGCATCAGCTACTACAAACTACTGCATCAGGAGGAGGACTACTACGAACTAACTACTACGAACTACTGCATCAGCTACTACGAACTACTGCATCAGCTACTACGAACTACTGCATCAGGAGGAGGACTACTACGAACTAACTACTACAAACTACTGCATCAGGAGGAGGACTACTACGAACTAACTACTACAAACTACTGCATCAGCTACTACGAACTACTGCATCAGGAGGAGGACTACTACGAACTAACTACTACAAACTACTGCATCAGGAGGAGGACTACTACGAACTAACTACTACAAACTACTGCATCAGCTACTACGAACTACTGCATCAGGAGGAGGACTACTACGAACTAACTACTACAAACTACTGCATCAGCTACTACGAACTACTGCATCAGGAGGAGGACTACTACGAACTAACTACTACAAACTACTGCATCAGGAGGAGGACTACTACGAACTAACTACTACAAACTACTGCATCAGGAGGAGGACTACTACAAACTAACTACTACAAACTACCAGAGGTGGGAGTAAGTCACTAAATTCAAGTCCAAGTCAATCGGTCATGGGCTCAAGTCAAGTCAAGTCTTGCTTTAGCCGCCAAGTCGCCTCAAGTCACAAACACCAGCGTGTCGACTTTTCATGTGTTTAATCTTGAAAATGACAAGTGTTTTCTCAAGACACCGTAATTTTGAAAATTTAGGCTAAAATCAAACTTTTTAAAATCTCATGGATTTGGATTTAAAGTTTAATTAATATTTAATCACCAAAAAATTCAAACTATATATATTTTAAATGCTCCAGTCCATGTACAAAATTGCTGGGACAGCATTTTAAGGAAGGGGGCCGACTTAAAAACAAAATGAAACATAGTATTTTAAACATGAGCTGCTTTTCCTGCAGTCTGAAACATAAATATAAAATAATATTTTTATTGTTGTTAGTTTATGGCAGTTTTTCTGTCAGTGGTTCCCCTGTCCTGCCCCAGCCCCTGTATACTCGGAGTCGCCCCTGTAGCCTCAGTCCCGCTGTCACTGGGCTGTGGCGGATGTAAAATAACCTCTAAATGCTGTAAACTTTGTGTGAACGAATTAAAACATGGAAAAGCCCCGAGATTCCTGTAGATGAATCAGCTCTGACATGGTGGTTCTGGAGGCTCCGTCTGCGCTGTAGGAACAGTCATTGTTTCAAACGTTTTCCTGTCCGTGAATCTCCTCCTCTTCACTGTCTTTACAAAACTTTAATGCACCAAATAAACACGTGGTATTTCCTCCTGCCTTTTCCCGCTGTATTGATTAGACGTGCTGTGTCTGGAAACCGAACACGCATGAGGATAATCACCATAATGTAAACACAGATGCGCCGCTTTTGCAAATAAATCCTGATCTTTCGACAGTTTCACTCAAATAAATAAAAACTTTAAAGTCACAGCGAGTCATTGAGAGTCACTGGCCTCAAGTCCAAGTTAAGTCTCGAGTCACAAACAGCAAGTCCCAAGTCAAGTCAAGTCAAGTCTTTTTGGAGCTTTGGTCAAGTCAGTCTCAAGTCCTGAAAAGTGCGACTCGAGTCTGACTCTGACATGACTTGACTCGAGTCTCCCACCTCTACAAACTACTGCATCAGGGGGAGGACTACTACACACTAACTACTACAAACTACTGCATCAGGAGGAGGACTACTACACACTAACTACTACAAACTACTGCATCAGGAGGAGGACTACTACACACTAACTACTACAAACTACTGCATCAGGAGGAGGACTACTACACACTAACTACTACAAACTACTGCATCAGGAGGAGGACTACTACACACTAACTACTACAAACTACTGCATCAGGAGGAGGACTACTACAAACTACTGCATCAGGAGGAGGACTACTACAAACTACTGCATCAGGGGGAGGACTACTACAAACTACTGCATCAGGAGGAGGACTACTACAAACTACTGCATCAGCTACTACAAACTACTGCATCAGGAGGAGGACTACTACAAACTACTGCATCAGCGGGAGGACTACTACAAACTACTGCATCAGGAGGAGGACTACTACAAACTACTGCATCAGCTACTACAAACTACTGCATCAGGAGGAGGACTACTACAAACTACTGCATCAGGAGGAGGACTACTACAAACTACTGCATCAGGAGGAGGACTACTACAAACTACTGCATCAGGAGGAGGACTACTACAAACTACTGCATCAGCGGGAGGACTACTACAAACTACTGCATCAGCGGGAGGACTACTACAAACTACTGCATCAGGAGGACTACTACAAACTACTGCATCAGGAGGACTACTACAAACTACTGCATCAGGAGGAGGACTACTACAAACTACTGCATCAGCTACTACAAACTACTGCATCAGGAGGAGGACTACTACAAACTCCTGCATCAGGAGGAGGACTACTACAAACTACTGCATCAGGAGGAGGACTACTACAAACTACTGCATCAGCTACTACAAACTACTGCGTCAGGAGGAGGACTACAACAAACTACTGCATCAGGAGGAGGACTACTACAAACTACTGCATCAGGAGGAGGACTACAACAAACTACTGCATCAGGAGGAGGACTACTACAAACTACTGCATCAGGAGGAGGACTACTACAAACTACTGCATCAGGAGGAGGACTACTACAAACTCCTGCTTCAGGAGGAGGACTACTACAAACTACTGCATCAGGAGGACTACTACAAACTCCTGCTTCAGGAGGAGGACTACTACAAACTACTGCATCAGGAGGAGGACTACTACAAACTACTGCATCAGGAGGACTACTACAGACTACTGCATCAGGAGGACTACTACAAACTACTGCATCAGGAGGAGGACTACAACAAACTACTGCATCAGGAGGAGGACTACTACAAACTCCTGCTTCAGGAGGAGGACTACTACAAACTACTGCATCAGGAGGACTACTACAGACTACTGCATCAGGAGGACTACTACAAACTACTGCATCAGGAGGAGGACTACTACAAACTACTGCATCAGGAGGAGGACTACTACAAACTACTGCATCAGGAGGAGGACTACTACAAACTACTGCATCAGGAGGAGGACTACTACAAACTCCTGCTTCAGGAGGAGGACTACTACAAACTACTGCATCAGGAGGAGGACTACTACAAACTACTGCATCAGGAGGAGGACTACTACAAACTACTGCATCAGGAGGACTACTACAAACTACTGCATCAGGAGGACTACTACAAACTACTGCATCAGGAGGAGGACTACTACAAACTACTGCATCAGGGGGAGGACTACTACGAACTACTGCATCAGGGGGAGGACTACTACGAACTACTGCATCAGGAGGAGGACTACTACAAACTACTGCATCAGGAGGAGGACTACTACAAACTACTGCATCAGGAGGAGGACTACTACGAACTAACTACTACGAACTACTGCATCAGGAGGAGGACTACTACGAACTACTGCATCAGGAGGAGGACTACTACAAACTCCTGCTTCAGGAGGAGGACTACTACAAACTCCTGCTTCAGGAGGAGGACTACTACAAACTACTGCATCAGGAGGACTACTACAAACTACTGCATCAGGAGGACTACTACGAACTACTGCATCAGGAGGAGGACTACTACAAACTCCTGCTTCAGGAGGAGGACTACTACAAACTCCTGCTTCAGGAGGAGGACTACTACAAACTACTGCATCAGGAGGACTACTACAGACTACTGCATCAGGAGGACTACTACAAACTACTGCATCAGGAGGAGGACTACTACGAACTAACTACTACGAACTACTGCATCAGGAGGAGGACTACTACAAACTACTGCATCAGGGGGAGGACTACTACGAACTAACTACTACGAACTACTGCATCAGGAGGAGGACTACTACAAACTACTGCATCAGGGGGAGGACTACTACGAACTAACTACTACAAACTACTGCATCAGGGGAAGGACTACTACAAACTACTGCATCAGGAGGAGGACTACTACAAACTACTGCATCAGGAGGAGGACTACTACGAACTACTGCATCAGGAGGAGGACTACTACAAACTACTGCATCAGAGGGAGGACTACTACGAACTACTGCATCAGGAGGAGGACTACTACAAACTACTGCATCAGGAGGAGGACTACTACAAACTACTGCATCAGAGGGAGGACTACTACGAACTACTGCATCAGGAGGAGGACTACTACAAACTACTGCATCAGGAGGAGGACTACTACAAACTACTGCATCAGGAGGAGGACTACTACAAACTACTGCATCAGAGGGAGGACTACTACGAACTACTGCATCAGGAGGAGGACTACTACAAACTACTGCATCAGAGGGAGGACTACTACGAACTACTGCATCAGGAGGAGGACTACTACAAACTACTGCATCAGGAGGAGGACTACTACAAACTACTGCATCAGGAGGAGGACTACTACAAACTACTGCATCAGAGGGAGGACTACTACAAACTACTGCATCAGGAGGAGGACTACTACAAACTACTGCATCAGGAGGAGGACTACTACAAACTACTGCATCAGGAGGAGGACTACTACAAACTACTGCATCAGAGGGAGGACTACTACGAACTACTGCATCAGGGGGTGGACTACTACAAACTACTGCATCAGGGGGAGGACTACTACAAACTACTGCATCAGGAGGAGGACTACTACAAACTACTGCATCAGCGGGAGGACTACTACAAACTACTGCATCAGCGGGAGGACTACTACAAACTACTGCATCAGGAGGAGGACTACTACAAACTACTGCATCAGGAGGACTACTACAAACTACTGCATCAGGAGGAGGACTACTACAAACTACTGCATCAGCTACTACAAACTACTGCATCAGGAGGAGGACTACTACAAACTCCTGCTTCAGGAGGAGGACTACTACAAACTACTGCATCAGGAGGAGGACTACTACAAACTACTGCATCAGCTACTACAAACTACTGCATCAGGAGGAGGACTACAACAAACTACTGCATCAGCTACTACAAACTACTGCATCAGGAGGAGGACTACTACAAACTCCTGCTTCAGGAGGAGGACTACTACAAACTACTGCATCAGGAGGAGGACTACTACAAACTACTGCATCAGGAGGAGGACTACTACAAACTCCTGCTTCAGGAGGAGGACTACTACAAACTACTGCATCAGGAGGAGGACTACTACAAACTACTGCATCAGGAGGACTACTACAAACTACTGCATCAGGAGGAGGACTACTACAAACTCCTGCTTCAGGAGGAGGACTACTACAAACTACTGCATCAGGAGGACTACTACAAACTACTGCATCAGGAGGAGGACTACTACAAACTACTGCATCAGGAGGAGGACTACTACAAACTACTGCATCAGGAGGAGGACTACTACAAACTACTGCATCAGGAGGAGGACTACTACAAACTACTGCATCAGGAGGACTACTACAAACTACTGCATCAGGAGGAGGACTACTACAAACTACTGCATCAGGAGGACTACTACAAACTACTGCATCAGGAGGAGGACTACTACAAACTACTGCATCAGGAGGAGGACTACTACAAACTCCTGCTTCAGGAGGAGGACTACTACAAACTACTGCATCAGGAGGAGGACTACTACAAACTCCTGCTTCAGGAGGAGGACTACTACGAACTACTGCATCAGGAGGAGGACTACTACAAACTACTGCATCAGGAGGAGGACTACTACAAACTCCTGCTTCAGGAGGAGGACTACTACAAACTACTGCATCAGGAGGAGGACTACTACAAACTCCTGCTTCAGGAGGAGGACTACTACAAACTACTGCATCAGGAGGAGGACTACTACAAACTACTGCATCAGGAGGAGGACTACTACAAACTACTGCATCAGGAGGACTACTACAAACTACTGCATCAGGAGGAGGACTACTACAAACTACTGCATCAGGAGGAGGACTACTACAAACTACTGCATCAGGAGGACTACTACAAACTACTGCATCAGGAGGAGGACTACTACAAACTACTGCATCAGGAGGAGGACTACTACAAACTACTGCATCAGGAGGAGGACTACTACAA
Organism: Gobius niger; assembly: GCF_951799975.1. Taxonomy (NCBI): domain Eukaryota; kingdom Metazoa; phylum Chordata; class Actinopteri; order Gobiiformes; family Gobiidae; genus Gobius; species Gobius niger. The sequence goes on along the minus strand of NW_027639333.1, from coordinate 199,724 downwards.
ACTACTGCATCAGGAGGAGGACTACTACAAACTACTGCATCAGGAGGAGGACTACTACAAACTACTGCATCAGGAGGACTACTACAAACTACTGCATCAGGAGGAGGACTACTACAAACTACTGCATCAGGAGGAGGACTACTACAAACTCCTGCTTCAGGAGGAGGACTACTACAAACTCCTGCTTCAGGAGGAGGACTACTACAAACTACTGCATCAGGAGGAGGACTACTACAAACTCCTGCTTCAGGAGGAGGACTACTACAAACTCCTGCTTCAGGAGGAGGACTACTACAAACTACTGCATCAGGAGGAGGACTACTACAAACTCCTGCTTCAGGAGGAGGACTACTACAAACTACTGCATCAGGAGGAGGACTACTACAAACTCCTGCTTCAGGAGGAGGACTACTACAAACTCCTGCTTCAGGAGGAGGACTACTACAAACTACTGCATCAGGAGGAGGACTACTACAAACTACTGCATCAGGAGGAGGACTACTACAAACTCCTGCTTCAGGAGGAGGACTACTACAAACTACTGCATCAGGAGGAGGACTACTACGAACTACTGCATCAGGAGGAGGACTACTACAAACTCCTGCTTCAGGAGGAGGACTACTACGAACTACTGCATCAGGAGGACTACTACAAACTACTGCATCAGGAGGAGGACTACTACGAACTAACTACTACAAACTCCTGCTTCAGGAGGAGGACTACTACAAACTACTGCATCAGGAGGACTACTACAAACTACTGCATCAGGAGGAGGACTACTACGAACTAACTACTACGAACTACTGCATCAGGAGGAGGACTACTACAGAGTACTGCATCAGGAGGACTACTACAAACTACTGCATCAGGAGGAGGACTACTACAAACTACTGCATCAGGAGGAGGACTACTACAAACTACTGCATCAGGGGGAGGACTACTACGAACTAACTACTACGAACTACTGCATCAGGAGGAGGACTACTACAGAGTACTGCATCAGGAGGACTACTACAAACTACTGCATCAGGAGGAGGACTACTACAAACTACTGCATCAGGGGGAGGACTACTACGAACTAACTACTACAAACTCCTGCTTCAGGAGGAGGACTACTACAGAGTACTGCATCAGGAGGACTACTACAAACTACTGCATCAGGAGGAGGACTACTACAAACTACTGCATCAGGGGGAGGACTACTACGAACTAACTACTACGAACTACTGCATCAGGAGGAGGACTACTACAAACTACTGCATCAGGGGAAGGACTACTACAAACTACTGCATCAGGAGGAGGACTACTACGAACTACTGCATCAGGGGGAGGACTACTACAAACTACTGCATCTGGAGGAGGACTACTACAAACTACTGCATCAGGAGGAGGACTACTACAAACTACTGCATCAGAGGGAGGACTACTACGAACTACTGCATCAGGAGGAGGACTACTACAAACTACTGCATCAGGAGGAGGACTACTACAAACTACTGCATCAGGAGGAGGACTACTACAAACTACTGCATCAGGAGGAGGACTACTACAAACTACTGCATCAGAGGGAGGACTACTACGAACTACTGCATCAGGGGGAGGACTACTACAAACTACTGCATCAGGAGGAGGACTACTACAAACTACTGCATCAGGAGGAGGACTACTACAAACTACTGCATCAGGAGGAGGACTACTACAAACTACTGCATCAGGAGGAGGACTACTACAAACTACTGCATCAGGAGGAGGACTACTACAAACTACTGCATCAGAGGGAGGACTACTACAAACTACTGCATCAGGAGGAGGACTACTACGAACTACTGTATCAGGAGGAGGACTACTACAAACTACTGCATCAGGAGGAGGACTACTACAAACTACTGCATCAGGAGGAGGACTACTACAGACTACTGCATCAGGGGGAGGACTACTACAAACTACTGCATCAGGGGGAGGACTACTACAAACTACTGCATCAGGAGGAGGACTACTACAGACTACTGCATCAGGGGGAGGACTACTACAAACTACTGCATCAACGGGTAGGACTACTACGAACTACTGCATCAGGAGGAGGACTACTACAAACTACTGCATCAGGAGGAGGACTACTACAAACTACTGCATCAGGAGGAGGACTACTACTACAAACTACTGCATCAGGAGGACTACTACAGACTACTGCATCAGGAGGAGGACTACTACAAACTACTGCATCAGGAGGAGGACTACTACAAACTACTGCTTCAGGAGGAGGACTACTACTACAAACTACTGTATCAGGAGGAGGACTACTACAAACTACTGCATCAACGGGTAGGACTACTACGAACTAACTACTACAAACTACTGCATCAGGAGGAGGACTACTACACACTAACTACTACAAACTACTGCATCAGCTACTACAAACTACTGCATCAGGAGGAGGACTACTACTACAAACTACTGCATCAGGAGGACTACTACAGACTACTGCATCAGGAGGAGGACTACTACAAACTACTGCATCAGGAGGAGGACTACTACAAACTACTGCTTCAGGAGGAGGACTACTACAAACTACTGCATCAGGAGGAGGACTACTACAAACTACTGCATCAGGAGGAGGACTACTACAGACTACTGCATCAGGAGGAGGACTACTACAAACTACTGCATCAGGAGGAGGACTACTACAAACTACTGCATCAGGAGGAGGACTACTACAAACTACTGCTTCAGGAGGAGGACTACTACAAACTACTGCATCAGGAGGAGGACTACTACAGACTACTGCATCAGGAGGAGGACTACTACAAACTACTGCTTCAGGAGGAGGACTACTACAAACTACTGCATCAGGAGGAGGACTACTACAAACTACTGCATCAGGAGGAGGACTACTACAAACTACTGCATCAGGAGGAGGACTACTACGAACTAACTACTACGAACTACTGCATCAGGAGGAGGACTACTACAAACTACTGCATCAGGGGGAGGACTACTACGAACTACTGCATCAGGGGGAGGACTACTACGAACTAACTACTACAAACTACTGCATCAGGGGAAGGACTACTACAAACTACTGCATCAGGAGGAGGACTACTACGAACTACTGCATCAGGAGGAGGACTACTACGAACTACTGCATCAGGGGGAGGACTACTACAAACTACTGCATCAGGAGGAGGACTACTACAAACTACTGCATCAGAGGGAGGACTACTACGAACTACTGCATCAGGAGGAGGACTACTACAAACTACTGCATCAGGAGGAGGACTACTACAAACTACTGCATCAGGAGGAGGACTACTACAAACTACTGCATCAGGAGGAGGACTACTACAAACTACTGCATCAGAGGGAGGACTACTACGAACTACTGCATCAGGAGGAGGACTACTACAAACTACTGCATCAGGAGGAGGACTACTACAAACTACTGCATCAGGAGGAGGACTACTACAAACTACTGCATCAGGAGGAGGACTACTACAAACTACTGCATCAACGGGTAGCACTACTACAAACTACTGCGTCAGAGGGAGGACTACTACTACAAACTACTGCGTCAGGAGGAGGACTACTACAAACTACTGCATCAGGAGGAGGACTACTACGAACTACTGCGTCAGGAGGAGGACTACTACAAACTACTGCATCAGGAGGAGGACTACTACGAACTCCTGCTTCAGGAGGAGGACTACTACAAACTACTGCATCAGGAGGAGGACTACTACGAACTACTGCGTCAGGAGGAGGACTACTACAAACTACTGCATCAGGAGGAGGACTACTACAAACTACTGCATCAGGGGGAGGACTACTACAAACTAACTACTACGAACTACTGCATCAGGAGGAGGACTACTACAAACTACTGCATCAGGGGGAGGACTACTATGAACTACTGCATCAGGAGGACTACTACAAACTAACTACTACAAACTACTGCATCAGGGGGAGGACTACTATGAACTACTGCATCAGGAGGACTACTACAAACTAACTACTACAAACTACTGCATCAGGAGGACTACTACAAACTAACTACTACAAACTACTGCATCAGAGGGAGGACTACTACAAACTAACTACTACAAACTACTGCATCAGAGGGAGGACTACTACGAACTACTGCATCAGGAGGACTACTACAAACTACTGCATCAGAGGGAGGACTACTACAAACTAACTACTACAAACTACTGCATCAGGAGGAGGACTACTACAAACTACTGCATCAGGAGGACTACTACAAACTACTGCATCAGGAGGAGGACTACTACAAACTACTGCATCAGGAGGAGGACTACTACAAACTACTGCATCAGGAGGAGGACTACTACGAACTACTGCATCAGGAGGAGGACTACTACGAACTACTGCATCAGGAGGAGGACTACTACAAACTACTGCATCAGGAGGAGGACTACTACGAACTACTGCATCAACGGGTAGGACTACTACGAACTACTGCATCAGGAGGAGGACTACTACACACTAACTACTACAAACTACTGCATCAGGGGGAGGACTACTACAAACTAACTACTACAAACTACTGCATCAGGAGGACTACTACAAACTATTGCATCAACGGGTAGGACTACTACGAACTACTGCATCAGGAGGAGGACTACTACACACTAACTACTACAAACTACTGCATCAGGGGGAGGACTACTACAAACTACTGCATCAGAGGGAGGACTACTACAAACTACTGCATCAGGAGGAGGACTACTTCAAACTACTGCATCAGGAGGAGGACTACTACAAACTACTGCATCAGGGGGAGGACTACTACAAACTACTGCATCAGAGGGAGGACTACTACAAACTACTGCATCAGGAGGAGGACTACTTCAAACTACTGCATCAGGAGGAGGACTACTACAAACTACTGCATCAGGAGGAGGACTACTACAAACTACTGCATCAGGAGGAGGACTACTACAAACTACTGCATCAGGAGGAGGACTACTACAAACTACTGCATCAGCTACTACGAACTACTGCATCAGGAGGAACCTTGACCTGGCTGATACTGTATAAATAACTAAATATTTGTGGAACTTTCGACGTAAAGAATCAAACTGAAGGTTTTGTACAAAAAGGTTTAATAAAGAAACTGAACAGAAATGTGTGGATTGTTTTTTAGTCCATGAGCTCCTTTGGTCCTGGAGCAGACCCGGGATTAGGGTTTAGTCCTGGTTTAGTCCCGGTTTAGACCTGGTTTAGTCCCGGTTTAGTCCCGGTTTAGACCCGGTCTAGTCCAGGTTTAATACTGGAAGCTCCTCTTGGTCTGGATGTCGTCCAGGATCTGCTGCAGCTCCTCGTCCTCGAAGCGTCCCTCCAGACTACACACACACACAGACACAGACAGGTCAGTGAGGGGACTGCAGTATTAGTGCTTTATATTTGAAGTAGTAGGAGTAGTGCTAGTATTTGAAGTATTGGTACCTGGGGATCAGCGCCTTCGCCTCCTCCGCCGCCTCCGGACACAGATTGGCCAAACTCGCCAACTCGAACTTATGAAGCTTCTTCTGCAGCAGCAAACTGTGGAGGCAGCAGGGTTAGACACAGCAGCACATGTGCATTTCAGATGGTTACACTTTTAAAAGGTCCTCTGCTGGTGAAGTGCTCGGCGTCTGTAATGTAATGTCTTACAGCCTGATTTTAATTTGTAAAACAGCTTTGTCATTAGTTCTGTTGTAAAAAAGAAAGAGAAAAAAAGGGAAAAAAGCCATTGCTGTAGTACCTCCATATCGCCACTAGGCCCCCATTGAAAAGCATTGGAGTTTAGACACGTTAAAAACAACTTTAACGCCTGATTTCAATGTTTTCAACACTAGACTAGGCTAGATCTTCCTCCTGAGATAACGCTGGGTTAGTCAAAATATATGAAACCAGGCTGGTTTTCAGAAGAAGAATTTCTGGTACTTAATGAGGCTCAGACTGTTAGCATTGGAGCAGCGCGAGCTACACGTCACGCAAGGGCCGAGTCTACAGTGAAGATCCCGCCCTTATGCCCTTTTTAGGAACAGGCTTCGTCAGAGCTGGGGAGGAGGAGTCTGTAAATCCTCCATGAATTCCCCCTCGACCGTGGTCATTATGCTCAAGGCCGTGGGAACCCAGGGTGCTGAGGGCGCTGGATTGACAAAAAATGGCGAAAATGGCAGAAATGGACAAAAATTTGACGAAAATTTGAGAAAAAATGGACAAAAAAGTGAGAAAAAATGGACGAAAAATGGAGAAAAAATGGACGAAAAAGTGACAAAAATGTGAAAAAATTTTGACGAAAAATGGAGGGGAAATGGACGAAAAACTGAGAAAAATTTGACAAAAAATTGAGAAAAAATGGACGAAAAAGTGACAAAAATTTGACGAAAAATTGAGAAAAAAGTGACAAAAAAGTGAGAAAAACATTTACGAAAAATTGAGAAATAATGGACGAAAAAGTGATCAGAATTTGACCAAAAAATGCGAATAATTTGAGGAAGAAGAGACAAAAAAGTCACGAAAATTTGACAAAAAAGAGATGAAAAACAATCTGACGTGAGGAAAAAGATCCATTTAGTTTTGTAGGTCTTTCAAATGAGGCGTTACACTGGCCTACAGGATTTGGGTAAAGCTGAACTGGAGAAAACGCTCTCGGTTCAGGCGGCAGTTAAGAGGTTAATGAATAGGATTTATGCACAGAAAAAGTATTTTGGGGGTACATTTTGTGTGAGGTACATGCTGCGTGGCCCCTAGTGTACATGTCGTGTGTGTGGCCCCTAGTGTACATGTCGTGTGGTCCCTAGTGTACATGTCGTGTGGTCCCTAGTGTACATGTTGTGTGGCCCCTAGTGTACATGTCGTGTGGTCCCTAGTGTACATGTCGTGTGGTCCCTAGTGTACATGTTGTGTGGCCCCTAGTGTACATGTCGTGTGGCCCCTAGTGTACATGTTGTGTGGTCCCTAGTGTACATGTTGTGGTCACCTGCGCACGGCCGTGATGGTCTCGCGGTTCTTGAAGCGGCTGAATCTGGCCGTGTAGTTGAGCGTCTTCATGAAGACCTCGCTCAGCTCCTGCTCGTCCTCCGCGCTCTCGTTCTGCTGCTTCCTGTGCTCCAGCAGCATGTGGACCTCAGAGTTTAACAACGTCTCTGCGCTCTCGAACTCTACAAGGAGAGGATGTAGTTTAACAACGTCTCCGCGCTCTCGAACTCTACAAGGAGAGACTGTAGTTTAACAACGTCTCTGCGCTCTCGAACTCTACAAGGAGAGACTGTAGTTTAACAACGTCTCCGCGCTCTCGAACTCTACAAGGAGAGGATGTAGTTAAACAACGTCTCTGCGCTCTCGTTCTGCTGCTTCCTGTGCTCCAGCAGCATGTGGACCTCAGAGTTTAACAACGTCTCTGCGCTCTCGAACTCTACAAGGAGAGGATGTAGTTTAACAACGTCTCTGCGCTCTCGAACTCTACAAGGAGAGACTGTAGTTTAACAACGTCTCTGCGCTCTCGAACTCTACAAGGAGAGACTGTAGTTTAACAACGTCTCCGCGCTCTCGAACTCTACAAGGAGAGACTGTAGTTAAACAACGTCTCTGCCAGGAACGTGATAGAGCCCAGGTGTTGCTCAAGCACCTGCCCCTTTGCCCTTTAAGTGCCCTCCTCCAGACCTGTTTTTTTCTCTCCCCAATATTAAGTGTTATTTCATTCATATTTCATTATTGTCGTTAGATATTTGCCCTACTGAGCCAACATGTGCTGAAAATACAGTTTTATTTCAAATCGCGCTTCTTTCCTCCTCTGCCTCTGGAGCCGCGGCGGCGCTGATGCTTCTGATCCCAGAAGAGCAGCTGTGCCGGCCCCGTGTTTCCCCGTAAGATGGTACAGCCCGTCTAAGACCCGGGAGTAAAGGAAACTGAGTAAATTAGATGACTTTATGAACGAGCCAGCGCGACATGACTGGATTATTAAAGGGGAAAAGAAACGAAAGGGCCGTCGGGGCCAGGACGTCCGGACAAAATCAAGGAACAAGTCACTCACTTTAGCGGTTCTGTTTGTCGCTATAAAATGTTCTGAAAATGAGCTGTAGACCAGGGCCAGAGCAGAGTGAGCGGAGGTAAGGGAGAGGAGGAGAGAGAAGGTGAGGAGGTGCCTGGGTTCTGGACACTGTGCCTCTGTGGGAGGATTATTGTTATTTAAAATATTTTTGACATGGACAAAGGAATGATATTGACAAACCAGATGTTTTAAGTGTAGGCTATAGCAGTGTTTTTCAACCAACCAAATGCATTACTATCCATAAATAATGTTTTCGAGTGTCTGTGCTGTCTAGTGATCGGCAGAGTAACCATACTACTCTTCCATATCAGGTAGTTAATTTCTATGAGACAAGAAAATTAGTGAGGCATAGTGGCTCGCGAGACTATACTAATAATGTTGTTTATTAATGGAAAGCCCCTTGAGATGCAGCATCTCATTTTCGAGGGGCTCCACATATACGGTGTTCCTATTCAAGACACTTGAGATAGGGCTGTGCAATTAATCGAAATTCGACTACGATTTCGATTACGACAGTAAACGATTACAAAATTAGCATAATCGCAAAATATTTTTTAAAAAAAATGTAATTTTTCTTTTTAATTTTTCTTTATCTAATTTTTAATTTTGGGATTTTTGTCATTTTTTTTCTTGATTTTTGTCATTTTTTTCCTGGATTTTTGTCACTTTTTTGCTGGATTTTTGTCACTTTTTTTCTGGATTTTTGTCACTTTTTTTCTGGATTTTTGTCACTTTTTTGCTGGATTTTTGTCACTTTCTCCTGGACTTTTTTCATTTTTTTGATGGATTTTTGTCATTTTTTTGATGGATTTTTTTTAATTTTCTGCTGGATTTTTTTCATTTTTTTGATGGATTTTTGTCTTTTTTTTTCTGGATTTTTTTCACTTTTTTGATGGATTTTTGTCTTTTTTTGATGGATTTTTGTCATTTTTTTTCTGGATTTTTTTCACTTTTTTGATGGATTTTTGTCTTTTTTTGATGGATTTTTTTCACTTTTTTGATGGATTTTTTTCATTTTTTTGATGGATTTTTGTAATTTTTTTGATGGATTTTTGTCACTTTTTTGCTGGATTTTTGTCACTTTTTTGCTGGATTTTTGTCATTTTTTTGCTGGATTTTTGTCTTTTTTTGCTGGATTTTTGTCACTTTTTTGCTGGATTTTTGTCTTTTTTTTGATGGATTTTTGTCATTTTTCTCCTGGATTTTTTTCATTTTTTTGATGGATTTTTGTCATTTTTTTGATGGATTTTTTTCATTTTTTTGATGGATTTTTTTTAATTTTCTGCTGGATTTTTTTCATTTTTTTGATGGATTTTTGTCATTTTTTTGCTGGAGTTTTGACACTTTTTTGCTGGATTTTTTTAAAGGCAACAAATAATCGTTTGAATAATCGTGATTTCAATTATGACAAAAATAATCGTGATTATTACTTTTTTCAATAATCGAGCAGCCCTAACTTGAGATGAGAACGACTGAATATAGGCTACAGAGCTAAAGGTTTTATCATTTACTGCTGGTGGTGGTGCCTCGTGATTTTTTCAATGAAAAAAAATGTGCCTTGGCTCAAAAAAGGTTGAAAACACTGGGCTATAGTACCTTTCCATTTGGCCTATTTTATTTGTATTTGTGCTAATCTTAAGTGAAGAGCCTTGTGATAGTCCTGCATTGTCCTCTAAAGTAGGGCTGAAACAACTAATCGATTAATCGACAACTAATCGATTACTAAAATAGTTGTCAACTATTTCAGTTTTCTGAAATAGTTTTCTAGTAAACACAGACTAAAATAGAGCAAAAAAGACATGAAAATTATGTAATGTGGATGAAAACCTACTTTGTTTTTTAAGTGAGGGTCTGCAGTGTTTTGTACATTGTAAATTTCATAAATATCTGTCTTTGTCTCGTCCATTCAGAAAGCAGAATTAGCACAAAGAGCCTCCCACAAACGTTTACTTTAAGTTTACTCCATCAACATGTCCTCAAGCGGCGCCACTTTAGCTTATGTGATAAAAAAATTAAAAAAATACTATTTCCATGCACCTTTCACAGCCAAGCGATTAATCGATTAATCGTAAAAATAATCGGTAGATTAATCGATTACCAAAATAATCGTTAGTTGCAGCCCTACTGTAAAGTCTATCTAGTTTATTAATAGGTCCACATAATTGGACATTTTATGTTGCTGTGTTAATCAGTGGTCTGTTAGTGTCACTAGTTACAGAAAAATCTTTTTTTTGCGGGGGTTGTGCCCTTATGTCTTGGTTGAGCACCTGCCCCTCAAAATGTCTGTGCACGGCTCTGGTCTCTGCGCTCTCAAACTCTACAAGGAGAGAATGTAAACCTCAGAGTTCAGTAAAATTGTGGTACCTTTCGGTATGAAAAGCGCTTTATAAATAAAGTTTGATTGATTGATGGAAGTGCTTCAAAAATGTAGATAATTGAACTGGACTTTTAGTTTTGAACATTGATCATCAGTTTGGTCGAACACTCTCTCAGAAGGTCTGGAGGAAGTTCCCTCAGAAAGTTTGACCGTGATGTAAATAATAACTGAGCCTCAGGTCTGACTCTGAACTGTCTTTGTGTTTATTGTTGATCCTGAATGTGACGTCACGGAGGCAGATTATTCTCATGTATCCCGCGTTTTCCCACGTGGGCCGCACTAACCCCGGACACAGACCCAGACCCGGACCCCGGACCCCGGACCCCGGACCCCGGACCCGGACACAGACCCGGTCACTTCGCTCTGAGAGAAACGAACCTTTGGGAAACATGAGCTGAGAAGCGTCTTCCTCCACGTCCGCCCCGAGAGCAGCTCCCGCCGCCGCCATGACACCTCCTCGACAACAACCGACCAAACACCGACACAAACCGGCCCAAAGTCACCCCGTCCCCGGGTCTGGAGGCTCCTGCGGCGGCTGCGGGGGGGGTCACCGAGTCCCGGGGGTCCGAGGAGCTGCGAAACGGCGAGAAGTGACGGTAAGAAGGAGGAAAATCACTGATCGCTTCTGCACAGACATGCACTTCCGGATTATCAGGGTCCACTTCCGCTTTGAGCTTTCACAATAAAACCTGATAGAACGAGCACGTGGTTTGTTTATTTTTTTACAGAATAATATAAATATATAATTATCTTTCCACACATTTTGGGATGTTCTCTCTTTCTTTGTGTCTTCAAAAAACATCTGGAAAATGTTCTTTTAAAGATGTTTGTCTTTTAAAAGTGTCTCATTTTACTGAGTCAGAACGAAGATGCCAGAGCGACTGCTTTAAATGTTCTGTCCTCCATTCAGGGCCGGACTGGGACTGAAAACCAGCCCTGGACTCTGGTCAGCCTGGACTCTGGTCAGCCTGGTCCAAATTAGCGTAAATGTGACACTTCCACAAATACAGATGTTAATCTCTTACCCCCCGCCTTAAAGGGGCTAGATGCAAGTGAGTCATTTTATGCTCTCTACTGCCCCCTCAGGTCTTACGTGTAACTGCAGCTTCTATATTAAGCTCGTGCAGGATTCAGAGGCAGTTGTGGTGAACAGGTCTGAGCTCATTCTACACATGAGGACATGGAGGAACATGTAGGGGAGGAAAATACTTTTAAGTAGTTTTAACATTTTTAAACTCCTCATAGCCCCTTTAACCGAGAGCATTTTCTCCAGTTCGGCTTTACCCAAATCCAAAGGCTTCTTGACTGGAGAGCGACACTGTAACGCCTCATTTGAAAGCTAACATCTAGAAAAGTGATTGTAACTTTTTGTCACGTTGTCGCTGCATTTGTGTTTGTTGTTGTTTGTTGTTGTTTGTTTTCGCTGCTTTTTAATTACTTTTTTCTGGCTTTTATGTTGTGTTTTCATCTCTGGTTTTTCAGGGGTTTTTTGTCATGTTTTTGTTGTTTTTTCATCGCTTTTTTCATTGCTTTGTCGTCATGTTTTCGCCACATTTTGTTGTGTTTTTGACACTTTTTTTGTTGCTTTTCCAGCACATTTTTATTATATATACTTTTCTTTTAAGCTTTTAGATTTGGGTAAAGCTCGGTTTCTCCCGGGGGTAAGGGTAAGGTAAAGTCAGAGGCCAGACCGGTGGCCCTTCTGTGCTCTTCCAGAATACAGGACATATGGCCAGTCCGCCCCTGACTCCATTTCCCTCCTAAACAAACAAAAGCACATAGGGTGTTTTT
>NW_027639333.1:0-182500 GCF_951799975.1 Gobius niger | reverse complement strand
GGTTTAGACCTGGTTTAGACCTGGTTTAGTCCAGGTTTAGTCCTGGTTTAGACCTGGTTTAGTCCTGGTTTAGTCCTGGTTTAGACCTGGTTTAGTCCTGGTTTAGTCCTGGTTTAGACCTGGTTTAGTCCTGGTTTAGTCCTGGTTTAGTCCTGGTTTAGTCCCGGTTTAGTCCTGGTTTAGTCCAGGTTTAGTCCTGGTTTAGTCCTGGTTTAGTCCTGGTTTAGTCCTGGTTTAGTCCAGGTTTAGTCCTGGTTTAGTCCTGGTTTAGACCTGGTTTAGTCCTGGTTTAGACCTGGTTTAGTCCTGGTTTAGTCCTGGTTTAGTCCTGGTTTAGTCCTGGTTTAGTCCTGGTTTAGACCTGGTTTAGACCTGGTTTAGTCCTGGTTTAGTCCTGGTTTAGTCCTGGTTTAGTCCTGGTTTAGTCCTGGTTTAGACCTGGTTTAATCCTGGTTTAGACCTGGTTTAGTCCTGGTTTAGTCCTGGTTTAGTCCTGGTTTAGTCCTGGTTTAGTCCTGGTTTAGTCCAGGTTTAGTCCTGGTTTAGTCCTGGTTTAGTCCTGGTTTAGTCCAGGTTTAGTCCTGGTTTAGTCCAGGTTTAGTCCTGGTTTAGTCCTGGTTCAGTCCTGGTTTAGACCTGGTTTAGTCCTGGTTTAGTCCTGGTTTAGTCCTGGTTTAGTCCTGGTTTAGTCCTGGTTTAGTCCTGGTTTAGACCTGGTTTAGTCCTGGTTTAGTCCTGGTTTAGTCCTGGTTTAGTCCTGGTTTAGACCTGGTTTAGACCTGGTTTAGTCCTGGTTTAGACCTGGTTTAGTCCTGGTTTAGTCCTGGTTTAGTCCTGGTTTAGGCCTGGTTTAGTCCTGGTTCAGTCCTGGTTTAGACCTGGTTTAGTCCTGGTTTAGTCCTGGTTTAGACCTGGTTTAGGCCTGGTTTAGTCCTGGTTTAGTCCTGGTTTAGACCTGGTTTAGGCCTGGTTTAGTCCTGGTTTAGACCTGGTTTAGTCCTGGTTTAGTCCTGGTTTAGACCTGGTTTAGGCCTGGTTTAGTCCTGGTTCAGTCCTGGTTTAGACCTGGTTTAGTCCTGGTTTAGTCCTGGTTTAGTCCTGGTTTAGTCCTGGTTTAGACCTGGTTTAGACCTGGTTTAGTCCTGGTTTAGACCTGGTTTAGTCCTGGTTTAGTCCTGGTTTAGTCCTGGTTTAGACCTGGTTTAGTCCTGGTTTAGCCCTGGTTTAGCCCTGGTTTAGTCCTGGTTTAGTCCTGGTTTAGACCTGGTTTAGACCTGGTTTAGACCTGGTTTAGTCCTGGTTTAGTCCTGGTTTAGCCCTGGTTTAGTCCTGGTTTAGTCCTGGTTTAGTCCTGGTTTAGTCCTGGTTTAGTCCTGGTTTAGACCTGGTTTAGACCTGGTTTAGACCTGGTTTAGTCCTGGTTTAGTCCTGGTTTAGTCCTGGTTTAGTCCTGGTTTAGCCCTGGTTTAGTCCTGGTTTAGACCTGGTTTAGTCCTGGTTTAGTCCTGGTTTAGTCCTGGTTTAGTCCTGGTTTAGACCTGGTTTAGTCCTGGTTTAGTCCTGGTTTAGCCCTGGTTTAGACCTGGTTTAGACCTGGTTTAGACCTTGTTTAGTCCTGGTTTAGTCCTGGTTTAGTCCTGGTTTAGTCCTGGTTTAGATCTGGTTTAGACCTGGTTTAGACCTGGTTTAGACCTTGTTTAGTCCTGGTTTAGTCCTGGTTTAGACCTGGTTTAGACCTGGTTTAGACCTTGTTTAGTCCTGGTTTAGTCCTGGTTTAGACCTGGTTTAGACCTTGTTTAGTCCTGGTTTAGTCCTGGTTTAGACCTGGTTTAGACCTGGTTTAGACCTTGTTTAGTCCTGGTTTAGTCCTGGTTTAGTCCTGGTTTAGTCCTGGTTTAGACCTGGTTTAGTCCTGGTTTAGACCTGGTTTAGACCTTGTTTAGTCCTGGTTTAGTCCTGGTTTAGTCCTGGTTTAGTACAGGTTTAGTCCTGCTTTAGTCCTGGTTTAGTCCTGCTTTAGTCCTGGTTTAGTCCTGGTTTAGTCCTGGTTTAGTCCTGGTTTAGTCCTGGTTTAGTCCTGGTTTAGTCCTGGTTTAGACCTGGCTTAGACCTGGTTTAGTCCTGGTTTAGTCCTGGTTTAGTCCTGGTTTAGTCCTGGTTTAGTCCTGGTTTAGTCCTGGTTTAGTCCTGGTTTAGTACAGGTTTAGTCCTGCTTTAGTCCTGGTTTAGTCCTGGTTTAGTCCTGGTTTAGTCCTGGTTTAGTCCTGGTTTAGTCCTGGTTTAGTCCTGGTTTAGTACAGGTTTAGTCCTGCTTTAGTCCTGGTTTAGTCCTGGTTTAGTCCTGGTTTAGTCCTGGTTTAGTCCTGGTTTAGTCCTGGTTTAGTCCCAGTTCAGTCCTGGTTTAGTCCTGGTTTAGTCCTGGTTTAGTCCTGGTTTAGTCCTGGTTTAGTCCTGGTTTAGTCCCAGTTCAGTCCTGGTTTAGTCCTGGTTTAGTCCTGGTTTAGTCCTGGTTTAGTCCTGGTTTAGTCCTGGTTTAGTCCTGGTTTAGTCCAGGTTTAGCCCTGGTTTAGCCCTGGTTTAGTCCTGGTTTAGTCCTGGTTTAGCCCTGGTTTAGTCCTGGTTTAGTCCTGGTTTAGTCCTGGTTTAGTCCTGGTTTAGTCCTGGTTTAGCCCTGGTTTAGTCCTGGTTTAGTCCTGGTTTAGTCCTGGTTTAGTCCTGGTTTAGCCCTGGTTTAGTCCTGGTTTAGCCCTGGTTTAGTCCTGGTTTAGACCTGGTTTAGTCCTGGTTTAGTCCTGGTTTAGCCCTGGTTTAGTCCTGGTTTAGTCCTGGTTTAGCCCTGGTTTAGTCCTGGTTTAGTCCTGGTTTAGTCCTGGTTTAGTCCCAGTTCAGTCCTGGTTTAGTCCTGGTTTAGTCCTGGTTTAGTCCTGGTTTAGTCCTGGTTTAGTCCTGGTTTAGTCCTGGTTTAGTCCAGGTTTAGCCCTGGTTTAGCCCTGGTTTAGTCCTGGTTTAGTCCTGGTTTAGTCCTGGTTTAGCCCTGGTTTAGACCTGGTTTAGCCCTGGTTTAGTCCTGGTTTAGTCCTGGTTTAGTCCTGGTTTAGTCCTGGTTTAGCCCTGGTTTAGTCCTGGTTTAGTCCTGGTTTAGTCCTGGTTTAGTCCTGGTTTAGTCCTGGTTTAGTCCTGGTTTAGTCCTGGTTTAGTCCTGGTTTAGCCCTGGTTTAGTCCTGGTTTAGTCCTGGTTTAGCCCTGGTTTAGTCCTGGTTTAGTCCTGGTTTAGTCCTGCTTTAGTCCTGGTTTAGTCCTGGTTTAGCCCTGGTTTAGTCCTGGTTTAGTCCTGGTTTAGCCCTGGTTTAGTCCTGGTTTAGTCCTGGTTTAGTCCTGGTTTAGTCCTGGTTTAGTCCTGGTTTAGTCCTGGTTTAGTCCTGGTTTAGTCCTGGTTTAGTCCTGGTTTAGTCCTGGTTTAGTCCAGGTTTAGTCCTGGTTTAGTCCTGGTTTAGCCCTTTTTCATGACTTTTTTGTGGCTTTTTGGCGTGTTTTCGTCACTTTTTTGTCACTTTTTCGTGTGTTTTCGTCTTTTGTTTTTCGTTTTTTTTTCTTCATGTTATTGTTGTTTTTTCATCGCTTTGTCGTCACGTTTTCGGCACATTTTGTTGTGTTTTTGTCACTTTTTTGTCACCTTTTTGTCACTTTTCAAGCACATTTTGGTTTTCGGATGCTTTTCTTTTAACCCCTTAACTCCCGCCTGAACCGAGCACATTTACTCCAGTTTGGCTTTACCCCAATCCAAAAGCTTCTGGAAAAAAGGTGTGAAAATAACGACAAAACTTAGACGAAAACAATGACGGAAATGTGACAAAAAAGAGACAAAAAATTGATGGAAAAGTGGCAAAAATGTCACAAAAATTAGACAAAAAAATGAGTTGAAAACCCAGCAAAAAAATGCTGGAAAAAAAATGTGATGACGTGAGGAAAAAGCTCCTCTCGGTTCAGGCGGGAGTTCAGAGGTGAAGCTTTTAGATTTGGGTAAAGCTCGGTTTGGCCCGGGGGTGAGGGTAAGGTAAAGTGAGAGGCCAGACCGGGGGCCCTTCTGTGCTCTTCCAGAACACAGGACATATGGCCAGTCCGCCCCTGGTCCAGGTTTACTCTTGGGTTAGTCTTGGTTTAGTCCCGGTCCAGTCCTGACCTCTGTGCTCTGTTTCAGGCCGTATAAAGCTCATAACTGCTGCCGCTGTTGGCCCATGTTCCTGTCAGACGTCCAGGTCAGTCCCCCCTGTCTCCCCGGTCCCCCCTGTGTCCTCCCGGTCCTCCCGGTCCCCCCGGTCCTCCTGGTCCTCCCCGTCCTCACGTTTGTTTCTCCCTCAGGACCTGAAGCAGAATCTGACCGAGCTCTGGCCGTCGTTTCTCATCATCAAGACGGACTTTCAGTTCTGGTAAAGTCACAAACCTGTTTCTCCTCATGTTCTGTTGAAGGCAGAGAGTGATGTTTCTCTTTAGCAATGCCGATACCGATCCTGGGATTTGAGTATCTGCCGATCTCCGATATTTACCGATACCGAGACTTTCTTAAAACTGTCTTTCTCTGTGAAAAATTGACTTGACTCTTTTCTCCGTTTCAAGATCAATAAAGTCATATTTTATTGTATATGAATCCCGATATTTTTCCCCGTATCGGCTCCGATATCTTACACCAGTATCGGATCGGTTCATCTGTTTCTCCTCATGTTTTGTTGAAGGCAGAGTGAGTGGAATAAACACGGCGTGTGCGCGGCGTGTGTGGAGGGTCTGAACTCTCCGCTCAGATACTTCAGCTCCTGCCTCCGTCTGCGGGCGCGCTACGACGTGGACCGGTAAGAACAACTAACCTGCTAACTGACCCGCTAACTAACCCACTGACTAACCCACTGACTAACCCGCTAACTAACCCACCAACTAAACAACTAACACATTAACCCAGATACTTCAGCTCCTGCCTCCGTCTGCGAGCGCGCTTCGACGTGGACCGGTAAGAACTAACCTGCTAACTAACCTGCTAACTAACCTGCTAACTAACCCACTGACTAACCCGCTGACTAACCCACTAACTAACCCGCTAACTAACACACTAACCCGCTAACCAACCCACTAACTAAACAACTAACACATTAACCCAGATACTTCAGCTCCTGCCTCCGTCTGCGAGAGCGCTTCGACGTGGACCGGTAAGAACAACTAACCTGCTAACTAACCCACTAACTAACCCACTAACTAACCTGCTATCTAACCCACTAACTAACCCGCTAACTAGCCCACTAACTAACCCGCTAACTAACCCACCAACTAAACAACTAACACATTAACCCAGATACTTCAGCTCCTGCCTCCGTCTGCGAGCGCGCTTCGATGTGGACCGGTAAGAGCAACTAACCCGCTAACTAACCTGCTAACTAACCTGCTAACTAACCCACTGACTAACCCGCTGACTAACCCACTAACTAACCCGCTAACTAACACACTAACCCGCTAACCAACCCACTAACTAAACAACTAACACATTAACCCAGATACTTCAGCTCCTGCCTCCGTCTGCGAGCGCGCTTCGACGTGGACCGGTAAGAACAACTAACCTGCTAACTAACCCACTGACTAACCACTAACTAACCCGCTAACTAATCTGCTAACTAACCCACTAACTAACCCACTAACTAACCCGCTAACTAACCCGCTGACTAACCCACTAACTAACCCGCTGACTAACCCACAAACTAACCCACTAACTAACCCGCTGACTAACCCACAAACTAACCCGCTAACTAACCTGCTAACTAACTTGCTAACTAACCCACTAACCCACAAACGAACCCACTATATAACCCACTAACTAAACAACGAATACATTAACCCAGATACTTCAGCACCTGCCTCCTAGCCTCCCGCTAACTAACCAGCTAACTAACATACTAACTAACCCACTAGCTAATCCACTATCTAAGCCACAAATTAACCCACCAACTAACCCACTAACCAACCCACTAACTAAACAACTGACTAAACGACTAACACATTAACCCACTAACTAACCCACTAACAAAGAAAATGAATAAATGTCATTTTTATAGAATATTAGCTCGGACGGTGGCGCCGCTGTAGCGTGTTAGCATCAAACTTAGCATCTCCTTTAGCCCCGAGGCTAAAACACAGTGACATGTTTCTATAGAGTGTTAGCATGTTATTAGCTGAGGCTAACTCATGCTAACTCCAGCACAAAGGACAGGAAACAGGAAGTTAGCATCCCGCTACACTCTGAACATGTCCTCTTGTTTGTGTTTGCAGCCTGTTTGCCGAGGCCGGGATCGTTCCCTCCTGTAACCGCACGTACCAGGTACGAAACATGGACGTGTCGGAGGCACTTCCTGCTTCAAGAGAATAAAACGGCCTAAAGTTTCACCTCTGACTCTGTTACAGGTGGAGCAGCTGCGTGAGGTCGTGTCTCCGCTGTTTGGGAACCACCACGAGATCCAGTGTTTCACCGACAAACAGGTAAACAAACAAACAGGTAAACAAACAAACAAACAGGTAAACAAACAAACAAACAAACAAACAAACAAATAGGTAAACAAACTTACAAACAAACAGGTAAACAAACAAACAAATAAAAAAAAACAGGTAAAAAAAACAGGTAAAAAAAACAGGTAAAAAAAACAGGTAAAAAAACAGGTAAAAAAAACAGGTAAAAAAAAACAGGTAAGAAACAAAAAAAAACAGTTAAAAAAAACAGTTAAAAAAAAAACAGGTAAAAAAAGACAGGTAAAAAAACAAACAGGTTCGAGTCCCACCTCCAGATGTTCGCAGATGTTGCAGATGTTGCTGATGTTGCTGATGTTGCAGATGTTGCTGATGTTGCTGATGTTGCTGATGTTGCTGATGTTCGCTGATGTTCGCAGATGTTGCAGATGTTCGCAGATGTTGCAGATGTTGCTGATGTTGCTGATGTTGCTGATGTTGCTGATGTTGTTGATGTTGCTGATGTTGCTGATGTTGCTGATGTTCGCTGATGTTGCAGATGTTGCAGATGTTGCTGATGTTGCTGATGTTCGCAGATGTTGCTGATGTTGCAGATGTTGCAGATGTTGCTGATGTTGTTGATGTTGCTGATGTTGCTGATGTTGCAGATGTTGCAGATGTTGCAGATGTTGCAGATGTTGCAGATGTTGCAGATGTTGTTGATGTTGTTGATGTTGTTGATGTTGCTGATGTTGCAGATGTTGCAGATGTTGCTGATGTTGTTGATGTTGCTGATGTTGCTGATGTTGCTGATGTTCGCAGATGTTCGCAGATGTTCGCAGATGTTCGCAGATGTTCGCAGATGTTCGCAGATGTTCGCAGATGTTCGCAGATGTTCGCAGATGTTGTTGATGTTGCTGATGTTCGCAGATGTTGCTGATGTTGCTGATGTTCGCAGATGTTCGCAGATGTTCGCAGATGTTCGCAGATGTTCGCAGATGTTCGCAGATGTTGTTGATGTTGTTGATGTTGGTTG
Source organism: Gobius niger (assembly GCF_951799975.1). Lineage (NCBI taxonomy): Eukaryota > Metazoa > Chordata > Actinopteri > Gobiiformes > Gobiidae > Gobius > Gobius niger. The sequence continues at coordinate 174,987 of NW_027639333.1, read as the reverse complement.
ATGTTGGTTTATGTTCGCAGATGTTCGCAGATGTTCGCAGATGTTGTTGATGTTGTTGATGTTGGTTGATGTTGGTTTATGTTCGCAGATGTTCGCAGATGTTCGCTGATGTTCGCTGATGTTCGCTGATGTTCGCTGATGTTCGCTGATGTTCGCTGATGTTCGCTGATGTTCGCTGATGTTCGCTGATGTTCGCTGATGTTCGCAGATGTTGCAGATGTTCGCAGATGTTGCTGATGTTGCTGATGTTGGTTGATGTTCGCTGATGTTCGCTGATGTTCGCAGATGTTGCAGATGTTGCTGATGTTGCTGATGTTGGTTGATGTTCGCTGATGTTCGCTGATGTTCGCTGATGTTGCTGATGTTGGTTGATGTTGGTTGATGTTGGTTTATGTTCGCTGATGTTCGCTGATGTTCGCTGATGTTCGCTGATGTTCGCTGATGTTCGCTGATGTTCGCTGATGTTCGCAGATGTTGCAGATGTTCGCAGATGTTGCTGATGTTGCTGATGTTGGTTGATGTTCGCTGATGTTCGCTGATGTTCGCTGATGTTCGCTGATGTTTGCTGATGTTGCTGATGTTGCTGATGTTGGTTGATGTTCGCTGATGTTCGCTGATGTTCGCTGATGTTCGCAGATGTTGCAGATGTTGCTGATGTTGCTGATGTTGGTTGATGTTCGCTGATGTTCGCTGATGTTCGCTGATGTTCGCAGATGTTGCAGATGTTGCTGATGTTGTTGATGTTCGCAGATGTTGCTGATGTTGCTGATGTTGGTTGATGTTGGTTGATGTTCGCAGATGTTGCAGATGTTGCTGATGTTGTTGATGTTCGCTGATGTTCGCAGATGTTGCAGATGTTGCTGATGTTGTTGATGTTCGCAGATGTTGCTGATGTTGGTTGATGTTGGTTGATGTTGGTTGATGTTGGTTGATGTTGGTTTATGTTCGCTGATGTTCGCTGATGTTCGCAGATGTTGCTGATGTTGGTTGATGTTGGTTGATGTTCGCAGATGTTGCAGATGTTGCTGATGTTGGTTGATGTTGGTTGATGTTCGCAGATGTTGCTGATGTTGCTGATGTTCGCTGATGTTCGCTGATGTTGCTGATGTTCGCTGATGTTGCTGATGTTGGTTGATGTTGGTTGATGTTCGCTGATGTTCGCAGATGTTGCAGATGTTCGCAGATGTTGCTGATGTTGCTGATGTTGGTTGATGTTCGCTGATGTTCGCTGATGTTCGCTGATGTTGCTGATGTTGCTGATGTTGGTTGATGTTCGCTGATGTTCGCTGATGTTCGCTGATGTTCGCAGATGTTGCAGATGTTGCTGATGTTGCTGATGTTGGTTGATGTTCGCTGATGTTCGCTGATGTTCGCTGATGTTCGCAGATGTTGCAGATGTTGCTGATGTTGTTGATGTTCGCAGATGTTGCTGATGTTGCTGATGTTGGTTGATGTTGGTTGATGTTCGCAGATGTTGCAGATGTTGCTGATGTTGTTGATGTTCGCTGATGTTCGCAGATGTTGCAGATGTTGCTGATGTTGTTGATGTTCGCAGATGTTGCTGATGTTGGTTGATGTTGGTTGATGTTGGTTGATGTTGGTTGATGTTGGTTTATGTTCGCTGATGTTCGCTGATGTTCGCAGATGTTGCTGATGTTGGTTGATGTTGGTTGATGTTCGCAGATGTTGCAGATGTTGCTGATGTTGGTTGATGTTGGTTGATGTTCGCAGATGTTGCTGATGTTGGTTTATGTTCGCAGATGTTGCTGATGTTCGCTGATGTTCGCTGATGTTCGCTGATGTTCGCTGATGTTCGCTGATGTTCGCTGATGTTCGCTGATGTTCGCAGATGTTGCAGATGTTCGCAGATGTTGCTGATGTTGCTGATGTTGGTTGATGTTCGCTGATGTTCGCTGATGTTCGCTGATGTTCGCAGATGTTGCAGATGTTGCTGATGTTGCTGATGTTGGTTGATGTTGGTTAATGTCCGCAGATGTTGTTGATGTTCGCAGATGTTTGCAGATGTTGCTGATGTTGGTTCCGTGTCTCCTCAGGGCCGGGAGCTGTGGTTCCAGCTGAAGGTCTCTCTTTTCTCCAATGGGACCGTGGGCTGTGGACACCCGGACCTCAGCTGGGCCCCCGCGCCGCGCAGTACCCACCCCTGCCCCCCCGCGGTGCCCCTGTACTACCTGCCCATCGACCACAGGACCCCCCCGCGGCCCTGCCACGACTGAACCGGCACTTTGAAGGCTTTGTCGTGTTTATTTTGCTTTTGAATGTTGTTGTTTCTGCTGATATTTTACATTTTGTGATTTGAAATGACGTCTCTGTAAGATTTAGAAGAAGTTAAACAGATTTGTTGTTTGTGGCTTTAAGTTTTTTTCATAAATGTCTGATTTAGCATAAAAAAAATAACAGATAAAGAGTCTTTAAATATGGTTTTATTCATTTTCTTGGTCCAGAGCAGTGACACAACATATATTATATCATATATTAACTTTATGGAACAGTATTTTACATGTTTAACCTCTTAACTCCCGCCTGAACCGAGAGAATCTTTTTCCTCAAGTCATCACATTTTTTTACCATCATTTTTTTGTTGGGTATTCAACTCATTTTATAACTTTTTTGTCTCATTTTTTGTAATTTTTTGGTCAAATTTTTGTAATTTTTTGGTCAAATTTTTATCACATTTTTGTAATTTTTTTGTCATATTTTTTTCATTTTTTCGTCAATTTTTTATCAAATTTTGGTCATTTTTTGTGAGATTTTTTGTATTTTTTTGGGTCAAATTTTTATCACATTTTTTGTCATTTTTGACCAAAAAATGACAAAAAAAAAATCATTTTTTGTCTTTTTTGAAATCACATTATTGACTTTTTATTTTATTTTTTTTTATCAAATTTTGGACATTTTTTTGTGAGATTTAATCACATTTTTGTAATTTTTTTGTCAAATTTGTGTAATTTTTTGTCAAATTTTTTTATCCAATTTTTTTATTAAATTGTGGTCTTTTTTTGTGAGATTTTAACGCTTTTTTGTAATTTTTTAGCCAAATTTTTATCACATTTTTTTTTCATTTTTTGTCACATTTTTTCATTTTTTTGTCAATTTTTTAGCTAGTTTTGGTCATTTTTTGGTCACATTTTTTGTCAAATTTTTGTCAATTTCTTGTGGCTTTTTTGTGACATTTTTGCCACTTTTCATCAATTTTTCGTCACTTTTTTATCAATGTTTTCTCACTTTTTCATCACATTTCCATCATTGTTTTCGTCTCAGATTAGTTGCTATTTTCACAGCTTTTCCCAGAAGCTTTTGGATTGGGGTAAAGCCAAACTGGAGAAAATGTGCTCGGTTCAGGCGGGAGTTAAGGGGTTAAAGGTATAAATTATCATAATAAATAAAAAAACAACAATAAATAAAAACATTACGATCGTAGATAAAGTGCCTCAGTGCAGTCGGAGTCCGTTTCCACGACGACCGGAGTCAAGCTTTAACCGGAGCCACCTGGAAGAGAGAGAGTTCAGTCAGAGGTTCAGTCAGAGCGCCGGGTTTTAGGCCCACACGGGGGATAAAGGGGCGGAGACCTTGTTGGGGCGGAGTCCGCGGCCCAGGACCAGCCCGGCCAGGGCGTTCAGGACGTTGGCGGCGCAGAGCAGGGTCTGGATCAAACTGCAGGCGGACTGAAGGGAGAACCACAGGACGTTCCACTGGACCACGGCCCGGGGCTCCAGACACACCCCGGACCACAGCGACGAGTTCCACAGGTACCCGGGGTCTCTGTGAAGGGAGAACAGGTGTTAAAGAGACGAGTTCCACAGGTACCCGGGGTCTCTGAGGCGGGAGAACAGGCGTTAAAGAGACGAGTTCCACAGGTACCCGGGGTCTCTGCGAAGGGAGAACAGGCGTTAAAGAGACGAGTTCCACAGGTACCCGGGGTCTCTGCGAAGGGAGAACAGGCGTTAAAGAGACGAGTTTTGTTGTAACATTTTGTCACATTTTTTTCATTTTTTCGTAATTTTTTTGTCAAATTTTGGTCATTTTTTTTGTCATTTTTTTGTCAAATTTTTTGTCAAATTTTTATCAAATTTTTTGTATTTTTTTTATCACATTTTTATCACATTTTTGTCATTTTTCTGTCATATTTTTGTCATTTTTTTGTAATTTTTTTGTCAATTTTTTATCAAATTTTTTGTAATTTTTTTGTCATTTTTATCACATTTTTTTGTCACATTTTTATCACATTTTTTGTCATTTTTTGTCAAATTTTTATCAATTTTTTTATTTATTTATTTGTCATATTTTTTATCATTTTTTTGTATTTTTTGTAATTTTTTTGTCAATTTTTTATCATTTTTTTGTCACATTTTTTTCATTTTTTATTTATTTTTTTGTCATATTTTTATCATATTTTTTGTAATTTTTCAATTTTTTTTGTCAATTTTTTATCACTTTTTTTTTTTGTTTTTCATATTTTTTTCATTTTTTTGTCAAATTTTTTTCATTTTTTTGTCATTTTTTTTAATCATTTTTTATTTATTCATTTTTTTTGTCAATTTTTTTGTAATTTTTGTCAAATTTTTATCCAATTTTTTATTTATTTTTTTGTCATATTTTCATCACATTTTTGTAATTTTTTTGTCACATTTTTTTCATTTTTTCGTCAATTTTTTTAATCAAATTTTGGCCATATTTTGTCACAACAGAACAGGCGTTAAAGAGACGAGTTCCACAGGTACCCGGGGTCTCTGAGGCGAGAGAACAGGTGTTAAGGAGACAAGTTCCACAGGTACCCGGGGTCTCTGTGAAGGGAGAACAGGTGTTAAAGAGACAAGTTTGTTTGTCACATTTTTTGCATTTTTTTTGTCATATTTTTATCACATTTTTTGTAATTTTTGTGTCAATTTTTTATCACTTTTTTTGTTTTTTTTCCAAATTTTTGTAATTTTTAATATATTTTTTTGCCAATTTTTTATCACTTTTTATTTTTTTTCATTTTTTGTCAATTTTTTATCCAATTGTAGTCATTTTTTTGTCATTTTTTTAATCATATTTTTTGTAATTTTTCGAATTTTTTTTATCAAATTTTTGTCATTTTTTTGTCAAATGTTTGTCATTTTTTTATTTATTTCTTTGTCATATTTTTATCATTTTTTTGTATTTTTTGTCAATTTTTTATCACTTTTTTTTTTTTTTAATTTTTCCATTTTTGGTCAAATTTTTGTCATTTTTTTGTCAGATTTTTATCAATTTTTTTGTTGTCATATTTTTATCATATTTTGAGTAATTTTTCTAGTTTTTTGTCAATTTTTTATAACTTTTTTTTGTCAAATTTTTATCAATTTTTTATTTATTTTTTTTGTCATATTTTCATCACATTTTTATAATTTTTTTGTCAAGTTTTTATCATTTTTTTCTAATTTTTTGGTCACATTTTTATCCCATTTTTTTGTAATTTTTTTGTCACATTTTGGTCATTTTTTGTCACAACAGAACAGGTGTTAAAGAGACGAGTTTTTTTTGTCACATTTTGTCACATTTTTTAAATTTTGTCGTAAATTTTGTATCAAATTTTGGTCATTTTTTTGTCACATTTTTTGCATTTTTTTTGTCATATTTTTATCTTTTTTTTGTTTTTTTGGTCATATTTTTATCATATTTTTTGTAATTTTTCTAATTTTTTTGTCAATTTTTTATCACATTTTTTTTTCTTCATTTTTTTTTTCATTTTTGTCACATTTTTGTAATTTTTTCGTCAATTTTTTTTATCAAATTTTGGTCATTTTTTGTCACAACAGAACAGGCGTTAAAGAGACGTTAAAGAAACGAGTTAAAGAGACGAGTTCCACAGGTACCCGGGGTCTCTGTGAAGGGAGAACAGGTGTTAAAGAGACGAGTTCCACAGGTACCCGGGGTCTCTGCGAAGGGAGAACAGGTGTTAAAGAGACGAGTTCCACAGGTACCCGGGGTCTCTGAGGCGAGAGAACAGGAGTTAAAGAGACGAGTTCCACAGGTACCCGGGGTCTCTGTGAAGGGAGAACAGGTGTTAAAGAGACGAGTTCCACAGGTACCCGGGGTCTCTGCGAAGGGAGAACAGGTGTTAAAGAGACGAGTTCCACAGGTACCCGGGGTCTCTGTGAAGAGAGAACAGGTGTTAAAGAGACGAGTTCCACAGGTACCCGGGGTCTCTGCGAAGGGAGAACAGGTGTTAAAGAGACGAGTTCCACAGGTACCCGGGGTCTCTGTGAAGAGAGAACAGGTGTTAAAGAGACGAGTTCCACAGGTACCCGGGGTCTCTGAGGCGAGAGAACAGGTGTTAAAGAGACGAGTTCCACAGGTACCCGGGGTCTCTGCGAAGGGAGAACAGGCGTTAAAGAAATGAGTTCCACAGGTACCCGGGGTCTCTGTGAAGGGAGAACAGGTGTTAAAGAGACGAGTTCCACAGGTACCCGGGGTCTCTGAGGCGAGAGAACAGGTGTTAAAGAGACGAGTTCCACAGGTACCCGGGGTCTCTGCGAAGGGAGAACAGGTGTTAAAGAAACACGTTTTTTTGTCACATTTTGTCAAATTTTTTTCATTTTTTCGTAAATTTTGTATCAAATTTTGGTCATTTTTTTTAAAATTTTTGTTATTTTTTTGTCATATTTGTATCAATTTTTTTTGTGTCATATTTTTATCATATTTTTAGTAATTTTTCTAGTTTTTTGTCAATTTTTTATCACTTTTTTTTGTCATTTTTTTGTCAATTTTTTGTAATTTTTGTCAAATTTGTATTTATTTTTTTGTCATATTTTCATCACATTTTTGTAATTTTTTTGTCAAGTTTTTATCATTTTTTTCTAATTTTTTGGTCAATTTTTTGTCAAATTGTGGTCATTTTTTGTCACAACAGAACAGGCGTTAAAGAGACGAGTTCCACAGGTACCCGGGGTCTCTGTGAAGAGAGAACAGGTGTTAAAGAGACGAGTTCCACAGGTACCCGGGGTCTCTGTGAAGGGAGAACAGGTGTTAAAGAGACGAGTTCCACAGGTACCCGGGGTCTCTGTGAAGAGAGAACAGGTGTTAAAGAGACGAGTTCCACAGGTACCCGGGGTCTCTGTGAAGGGAGAACAGGTGTTAAAGAGACGAGTTCCACAGGTACCCGGGGTCTCTGTGAAGAGAGAACAGGTGTTAAAGAGACGAGTTCCACAGGTACCCGGGGTCTCTGTGAAGGGAGAACAGGTGTTAAAGAGACGAGTTCCACAGGTACCCGGGGTCTCTGTGAAGAGAGAACAGGCGTTAAAGAGACGAGTTCCACAGGTACCCGGGGTCTCTGAGGCGAGAGAACAGGTGTTAAAGAGACGAGTTCCACAGGTACCCGAGGTCTCTGAGGCGAGAGAACAGGTGTTAAAGAGACGAGTTCCACAGGTACCCGGGGTCTCTGAGGCGAGAGAACAGGTGTTAAAGAGACGAGTTCCACAGGTACCCGGGGTCTCTGTGAAGAGAGAACAGGTGTTAAAGAGACGAGTTCCACAGGTACCCGGGGTCTCTGTGAAGGGAGAACAGGTGTTAAAGAGACGAGTTCCACAGGTACCCGGGGTCTCTGTGAAGAGAGAACAGGTGTTAAAGAGACGAGTTCCACAGGTACCCGGGGTCTCTGTGAAGGGAGAACAGGTGTTAAAGAGACGAGTTCCACAGGTACCCGGGGTCTCTGAGGCGAGAGAACAGGTGTTAAAGAGACGAGTTCCACAGGTACCCGAGGTCTCTGAGGCGAGAGAACAGGTGTTAAAGAGACGAGTTCCACAGGTACCCGGGGTCTCTGAGGCGAGAGAACAGGTGTTAAAGAGACGAGTTCCACAGGTACCCGGGGTCTCTGTGAAGGGAGAACAGGTGTTAAAGAGACGAGTTCCACAGGTACCCGGGGTCTCTGTGAAGAGAGAACAGGTGTTAAAGAGACGAGTTCCACAGGTACCCGGGGTCTCTGAGGCGAGAGAACAGGTGTTAAAGAGACGAGTTCCACAGGTACCCGGGGTCTCTGCGAAGGGAGAACAGGCGTTAAAGAAATGAGTTCCACAGGTACCCGGGGTCTCTGTGAAGGGAGAACAGGTGTTAAAGAGACGAGTTCCACAGGTACCCGGGGTCTCTGAGGCGAGAGAACAGGTGTTAAAGAGACGAGTTCCACAGGTACCCGGGGTCTCTGCGAAGGGAGAACAGGTGTTAAAGAAACACGTTTTTTTGTCACATTTTGTCAAATTTTTTTCATTTTTTCGTAAATTTTGTATCAAATTTTGGTCATTTTTTTAAAATTTTTGTTATTTTTTTGTCATATTTGTATCAATTTTTTTTGTGTCATATTTTTATCATATTTTTAGTAATTTTTCTAGTTTTTTGTCAATTTTTTATCACTTTTTTTTGTCATTTTTTTGTCAATTTTTTGTAATTTTTGTCAAATTTGTATTTATTTTTTTGTCATATTTTCATCACATTTTTGTAATTTTTTTGTCAAGTTTTTATCATTTTTTTCAAATTTTTTGGTCACATTTTTATCACATTTTTTTGTAATTTTTTTGTCACATTTTGGTCATTTTTTGTCACAACAGAACAGGTGTTAAAGAGACGAGTTTTTTTTGTCACATTTTGTCACATTTTTTTAATTTTGTCGTAAATTTTGTATCAAATTTTGGTCATTTTTTGTCACATTTTTTGCATTTTTTTTGTCATATTTTTATTTATTTTTTGTTTTTTTGGTCATATTTTTATCATATTTTTTGTAATTTTTCTAATTTTTTTGTCAATTTTTTATCACATTTTTTGGTCAAATTTTTATCACATTTTTCGAATTTTTGTCATTTTTTCGTCAAATTTTTATCATTTTTTTTAATTATTTTTTGTCATATTTTAATCACATTTTTGTAATTTTGTAATTTTTTTGTAAAGTTTTTATCATTTTTTTCTAATTTTTTTGTCAAATTTTTATCACATTGTTTTCATTTTTTCGTCAATTTTTTTAATCAAATTTTGGTCATTTTTTGTCACAACAGAACAGGCGTTAAAGAGACGAGTTCCACAGGTCCCCGGGGTCTCTGAAACTCACCTGTCGGGCGTGGGCCGCAGAGGGACCCCCCACACGGGCCCCGAGGAGCTGGAGTTGTAGAGACACAGCGGCCCCTGGACCAAACCCGTCAGACTCACCAGGCAGCAAAAGCCAGATGCCCCGACACAGACGAGCGAGTACAGGGCCAGAGAGCACATCTGGGGAGAGCAGAAACACCTCAGACGCCATGTTTGACCCCCCCGTTCTCTGGATTTGTGCAGTCAAATGAGTTCATATTCAGGGCCCGGGCAGAGGACGGGACGGGGAACGAAAACCCGGTCACAGCTTTGTGTCTCAACAAAAGGAATTCATGTGACGCCTTTCCAAAAGTCGCACGTGAGGCATTTTGGATCAGGATTTTGGTGACATTTGTCGGCGTTTTGTCCGTGTGCTTCTCAGGATTTCCACAGTTCAAATGTTTGAGATGAAGCACAGGAAGAGGAACATCAGGGACATGATGATCCAGTGAGAGTTTTGTGGCATCTCTAAAGGGATTCAGATGAACTCTTTACAAAAACAGCATATGTGGCATTTTGGATTATTTCTTTCCTTTCTTTTCTGGCTCTTATTTTGCTTTTTCATCACTTAAATCGTGTTTTGTGACTGTTTTAGTGCTCATTCAGTTTTTACAATTTTTTTGTCACATTTTTATCACATTTTTGGATTTTTTTTGTCAAATTTTTATCACTTTTTGGGGGGGTTTTGTGTCACATTTTTATCACTTTTTTGTCATTTTTTTGTCACATTTTTATCACTTTTTTGTCATTTTTTGGTCAAATGGATTTTTTTTGTCACATTTTTATCACTTTTTTGTCATTTCTTTTTGTCAATTTTTTATCACTTTTTTGGATTTTTTTGATCGAATTTTTATCACTTTTTTTGATTTTTTTTGTCTAATTTTTATCACATTTTTGGATTTTTTTGGTCTAATTTTTATCACATTTTTGGATTTTTTTTGTCACATTTTTATCACATTTTTGGAATTTTTTTGTCTAATTTTTATCACTTTTTTGTCATTTTTTTGTCATTTTTTTGTCTAATTTTTATCACTTTTTTGTCTAATTTTTATCACTTTTTTGTCATTTTTTTGTCTAATTTTTATCACTTTTTTGTCATTTTTTTGTCTAATTTTTATCACTTTTTTGTCATTTTTTTGTCTAATTTTTATCACTTTTTTGTCATTTTTTTGTCTAATTTTTATCACTTTTTTGTCATTTTTTTGTCACATTTTTATCACTTTTTTGTCATTTTTTGGTCAAATGGATTTTTTTTGTCACATTTTTATCACTTTTTTGTCATTTCTTTTTGTCAATTTTTTAGCACTTTTTTGGATTTTTTTGATCGAATTTTTATCACTTTTTTGTCATTTTTTTGTCTAATTTTTATCACTTTTTTGTCATTTTTTTGTCTAATTTTTATCACTTTTTTGTCATTTTTTTGTCTAATTTTTGTCACTTTTTTGTCATTTTTTTGTCTAATTTTTATCACTTTTTTGTCATTTTTTTGTCTAATTTTTATCACTTTTTTGTCATTTTTTGTCTAATTTTTATCACTTTTTTGTCATTTTTCTGTCAATTTTTTTGTCCATTTCTTGTGACATTTTTGTGACATTTTTGCCACTTTTCATCAATTTTTCGTCCGTTTTTTTGTCAATGTTTTCTCACTTTCGTCTCGGTTTTGTTGCAGCACATGTGGCATTTTGGATTAATTTTTTCCTTTCTTTTCTGGCTCTTATTTTGCTTTTTCGTCACTTTAATCATGTTTTGTGACTGTTTTATTGCTCATTCAGTTGTATTTTCCTCCTCCTGTGCTCTCTTAGATTTGGGTAAAGCCGCCCCGGTTGAGGCGGGGGTGCAGAGGCGCGTCCTGTACCTGACCCCTGAAGGCGCAGCAGCCGGACGTCCTGCTGGACACGAGGAAGCACTTGGCCCCGAGCAGCCCCTACAGGACACACACAGGTGGCACAGCGGTTAGAGCCTCGCGCTGAGACGGTCTCGGGTTCGAGTCCTCACCGTGAGGAGGCCGGACCCCCACAGGCCCGCGGACCACGTGGCCTCGCGCGTCACGTGACCCTCCGGCAGGAAGCGCGTCTCCAGGTTCGGGAACAGCAGGAAGAGGTTGGACACGACGCAGACGGTCGCCAGGGCAACCAGAGCCACGCCCACACAGCGCAGACACCCGGAGACGCACATCTGGAAACAACAAGACCTTTAGTGACGCGCTCGTGAGGCTGAGGGGTTTGGCCTTTCCATTTTAACCTCTTCTCCTCTCATTTGAAAGCTAAGACCCACAAGACTGACGTTTTTCCTCGAGTTGTTGTCAATATGTAGTTTTTCCTCTCATTTTTGCAAACTTTTTTTGTTACTGTTTGTCACTTTCTTGCTGCTCTTTTGTTGAGTTTTTTGTCTCCTTTAATCGTTCTTTTGTTTCAGTTTATTGTCACATTTTGTCTCTTTTTTGCTGCACTTTCTTCACTTTTTTGTCACGTTCTTGCTGCTCTTTTGTCACATTTTTGTTGAGTTTTTTTTTACATTTTTGTTAAATTTTTGTCAGTTTTTGTTAATTTTTTGTTGAATTTTTGTCATTTTTTTGTTGGATTTTTTTCTGTTTTTGTCACATTTTTTTTCACATTTTTGTTAAATTTTTGTTAATTTTTTGTTGAATTTTTGTCATTTTTTTGTTGGATTTTTTTTTGTTTTTGTCACATTTTTGTTGAGTTTTTTTTTACATTTTTGCTAAATTTTTGTCACTTTTTGGTGGAGTTTTTGTCACTTTTTGTTAATTTTTTGTTGAATTTTTGTCATTTTTTTGTTGGATTTTTTTTTGTTTTTGTCACATTTTTTTTCACATTTTTGTTAAATTTTTGTTAAATTTTTGTTGAGTTTTTGTCGCTTTTTTTTGTCGCTTTTTTTCTTGCTATTTTGCGCCATTTTGCGTTTACGTCCTCATTTTCTTCTCATTTTTTGTCTCCACTTGACGTTTTCTTTTTTCCCCAAGAAGCTTTTAGATTAGGGTAAAGCCAAACTGGAGAAAATGTGATCGGTTCAGGTGGGAGTTAAGAGGTTAACCGAGCTTTACCTAAATCTGAAAGCTTAAAGGAAAAGAATCAAAATAGCGACGAAAATGAGGATGAAAACGGAACAAAAATGTGGCGGGAAAGCAACAAAAACATGACAAAAAAGAGACGAAAACACAAAAAAGCAATGAAAAAAAGACACAAAAAAAGACACAAAAACACGACAAAACATGACAAAAAAGTGACAAATCTAAAAATCTAAAAAGTGTTAAAATAGCAACAAAAACAGGATGAAAACTCAACAAAAGAGCGACAAAAATGTGGCGAAAAAAACAACAACTATGAAAACAGGATAAAAAACGCGACGGCAACGCAACAAAAAAGTTATTATCAGTTCTTAGCTTTCAAATGACGCTGACCTGGCCTATACATTTGTTAACCTCTTCCCACCCGCCTGAACCAAGTGCATTCTGTCGTCTTTGGCTGTTATATAGGTCTGTGTAGCACCTCATTTGAAAGCTAAGACCCACAAAACTGATCTTTTTCCTCACGTTGTTGCTGTTTGTGTCACCTTTTGTATGTTTTTTTTTTTGGTCACATTTGTTGAATTTTTGTTAAATTTTTGTCACTTTTTTGTCACTTTTTTGTCACTTTTTTGTCGAATTTTTGTTGAATTTTTGTTGAATTTTTGTTGATTTTTGTCACTTTTTGTTGCGTTTACATCCTTGTTTTCTTCTCATCTGCTTTATCTGCTGTCGCTAACCCAAGGTCGTGGGAACCCAGGGTGCTGAGGGCGCTGCAGCACCCCCTGGTGGATAGTTTGTGAACTGCAGGCCATATTAACCCCTTAACTCCCACCTGAACCGAGCACATTTTCTCCAGCTTTACCCCAATCCTAAAGCTTCTGGAAAAAAAGGTGTGAAAATAACAACAAAACTGAGACGAAAACAAGGATGAAAATGTGACAAAAAACTGAGAAAAAAAATGACAAAAAATGTGAATAATTTGAGAAAAAAGTGAGAAAAATTTGCGGAAAAATTGAGAAAAAAGTGACGAAAATGAGTCGACTGCCCAACAAAAAAAGTGCTGAAAAAAAATCTGCTGTGAGGGAAAAAGATTCATTAGTTTTGTAGGTCTTTCAAACGAGGCGTTACACTGGCCTACAGGATTTGGGTAAAGCTGAACTGGAGAAAATGCTCTCGGTTCAGGCGGGAGTTAAGAGGTTAATAAACAGGATTTAAGCACAGAAAAAGTATTTTGGGGTAAATTTTGTCCCTCAGCGCCCCCTAACTAAACATCTTCCCACGGCTCTGCGCTAACCTGTGGCTAACCTGTGGCTAACCTGTGGCTAACCTGTGGCTAACCTGTGGCTAACCTGTGACTAACCTGTGGCTAACCTGTGGCTAACCTGTGGCTAACCTGTGGCTAACCTGTGGCTAACCTGTCGCTAACCTGTGACTAACCTGTGACTAACCTGTGGCTAACCTGACGCTAACCTGTGGCTAACCTGTGGCTAACCTGTGGCTAACCTGTGGCTAACCTGTCGCTAACCTGTAGCTAACCTGTGACTAACCTGTCGCTAACCTGTGGCTAACCTGTGGCTAACCTGTCGCTAACCTGTGGCTAACCTGACGCTAACCTGTGGCTAACCTGTGGCTAACCTGTGGCTAACCTGTGACTAACCTGTCGCTAACCTGTGGCTAACCTGTGGCTAACCTGTCGCTAACCTGTGGCTAACCTGTGACTAACCTGTGGCTAACCTGTGACTAACCTGTGACTAACCTGTGACTAACCTGTGGCTAACCTGTCGCTAACCTGTGGCTAACCTGTAGCTAACCTGTGGCTAACCTGTGACTAACCTGTGACTAACCTGTGGCTAACCTGTGGCTAACCTGTGGCTAACCTGTGACTAACCTGTGGCTAACCTGTGGCTAACCTGTGGCTAACCTGTGGCTAACCTGTGGCTAACCTGTCGCTAACCTGTGGCTAACCTGTGACTAACCTGTCGCTAACCTGTCGCTAACCTCTCGCTAACCTGTGGCTAACCTGTGGCTAACCTGTGGCTAACCTGAGGCTAACCTGTGGCTAACCTGTGACTAACCTGTGGCTAACCTGTGGCTAACCTGTGGCTAACCTGTCGCTAACCTGTGGCTAACCTGTGGCTAACCTGTGGCTAACCTGTGACTAACCTGTGGCTAACCTGTGGCTAACCTGAGGCTAACCTGTGGCTAACCTGTGACTAACCTGTGGCTAACCTGTGGCTAACCTGAGGCTAACCTGTGGCTAACCTGTGGCTAACCTGTGGCTAACCTGTGGCTAACCTGTGGCTAACCTGTGGCTAACCTGTGACTAACCTGTGGCTAACCTGTGACTAACCTGTGGCTAACCTGTGACTAACCTGGCGCTAACCTGTGGCTAACCTGTGGCTAACCTGTGGCTAACCTGTGGCTAACCTGTGGCTAACCTGTGGCTAACCTGTGGCTAACCTGTCGCTAACCTGTCGCTAACCTGTGGCTAACCTGTGGCTAACCTGTCGCTAACCTGTCGCTAACCTGTGGCTAACCTGTCGCTAACCTGTGGCTAACCTGTGGCTAACCTGTCGCTAACCTGTCGCTAACCTGTCGCTAACCTGTGGCTAACCTGTGGCTAACCTGTGGCTAACCTGTGGCTAACCTGTCGCTAACCTGTGGCTAACCTGTGGCTAACCTGTGGCTAACCTGTGGCTAACCTGTCGCTAACCTGTCGCTAACCTGTCGCTAACCTGTGGCTAACATGTGGCTAACCTGTCGCTAACCTGTCGCTAACCTGTGGCTAACCTGTCGCTAACCTGTGGCTAACCTGTGGCTAACCTGTGGCTAACCTGTGGCTAACCTGTGGCTAACCTGTCGCTAACCTGTGGCTAACCTGTGGCTAACCTGTGGCTAACCTGTGGCTAACCTGTCGCTAACCTGTCGCTAACCTGTGGCTAACCTGTGGCTAACCTGTGGCTAACCTGTGGCTAACCTGTCGCTAACCTGTGGCTAACATGTGGCTAACCTGTGGCTAACCTGTCGCTAACCTGTCGCTAACCTGTGGCTAACCTGTCGCTAACCTGTCGCTAACCTGTCGCTAACCTGTCGCTAACCTGTGGCTAACCTGTGGCTAACCTGTGGCTAACCTGTGGCTAACCTGTGGCTAACCTGAGACTAACCTGTCGCTAACCTCTTGCTAACCTGTCGCTAACCTGTCGCTAACCTGTCGCTAACCTGTCGCTAACATCTCGCTAACCTGTGGCTAACCTGTGGCTAACCTGTGGCTAACCTGTGGCTAACCTGTGGCTAACCTGTGGCTAACCTGTGGCTAACCTGTGGCTAACCTGTCGCTAACCTGTGGCTAACCTGTGGCTAACCTGTGGCTAACCTTTGGCTAGCCTGTGGCTAACCTGTCGCTAACCTGTGGCTAACCTGTCGCTAACCTGTCGCTAACCTGTCGCTAACCTGTCGCTAACCTGTGGCTAACCTGTGGCTAACCTGTCGCTAACCTGTCGCTAACCTGTGGCTAACCTGTCGCTAACCTGTGGCTAACCTGTGGCTAACCTGTCGCTAACCTGTCGCTAACCTGTCGCTAACCTGTGGCTAACCTGTGGCTAACCTGTGGCTAACCTGTGGCTAACCTGTCGCTAACCTGTCGCTAACCTGTCGCTAACCTGTCGCTAACCTGTGGCTAACATGTGGCTAACCTGTCGCTAACCTGTCGCTAACCTGTCGCTAACCTGTCGCTAACCTGTGGCTAACCTGTGGCTAACCTGTGGCTAACCTGTGGCTAACCTGTCGCTAACCTGTGGCTAACCTGTGGCTAACCTGTGGCTAACCTGTGGCTAACCTGTGGCTAACCTGTGGCTAACCTGTCGCTAACCTGTGGCTAACCTGTGGCTAACCTGTGGCTAACCTGTGGCTAACCTGTCGCTAACCTGTGGCTAACATGTGGCTAACCTGTGGCTAACCTGTCGCTAACCTGTCGCTAACCTGTGGCTAACCTGTGGCTAACCTGTCGCTAACCTGTCGCTAACCTGTCGCTAACCTGTGGCTAACCTGTGGCTAACCTGTGGCTAACCTGTGGCTAACCTGTGGCTAACCTGAGACTAACCTGTCGCTAACCTCTCGCTAACCTGTCGCTAACCTGTCGCTAACCTGTCGCTAACCTGTCGCTAACATCTCGCTAACCTGTGGCTAACCTGTGGCTAACCTGTGGATAACCTGTGGCTAACCTGTGGCTAACCTGTGGCTAACCTGTGGCTAACCTGTGGCTAACCTGTGGCTAACCTGTGGCTAACCTGTGGCTAACCTGTCGCTAACCTGTCGCTAACCTGTGGCTAACCTGTGACTAACCTGTCGCTAACCTGTCGCTAACCTGTGGCTAACCTGTGACTAACCTGTGGCTAACCTGTGACTAACCTGTCGCTAACCTGTCGCTAACCTGTCGCTAACCTGTCGCTAACCTGTGGCTAACCTGTGGCTAACCTGTGGCTAACCTGTGACTAACCTGTCGCTAACCTGTCGCTAACCTGTGGCTAACCTGTGGCTAACCTGTGGCTAACCTGTGGCTAACCTGTCGCTAACCTGTGGCTAACCTGTCGCTAACCTGTGGCTAACCTGTGGCTAACCTGTGACTAACCTGTGGCTAACCTGTCGCTAACCTGTGGCTAACACCGATGATGCTTTATTGATCTCACAACGGAGGAATTCACTCGTTACAATCGGCTCAATAAAATCCGTCAGAGCAAAAACAGACAAACAGTTCAATAGCAGAAAAACGAGGAATCTAATGTACAATAAGTGAAGCAAAAATCTTAGGGGGCGGAGCTATAACAACAAGGGAATAATAATAAATAAAACATTTAAAGCCCAAACCTCCAGCTGTTTATAAAAGGACTGTAATCTCCACAGGCAATAATACATGATGACATATATTACATAACAATATAATAATACAAAAAGACTGTATCGGATCGGTATCGGCCAGAGGAAGTGTTAAAATATCGGATCGGTGCCTCTTTATCTTTCCTCTTGCACAGATTTCTCAAATCAAAGACAAAGTGACTGATTTCTCTGGTTTAGACTCTTCCACAGTTCTAACATTCTCTCCACAGATCCAGGACAAAAACACTGAGATTTAAATCATCTAAAGTTTCTAAACGACATTAAACTCGCTCTTCCATCTGAACAGAGCACGAAACGAAAAGACTTCAAACCAAAGAGAAGCTTAAAAACGAGACGCGGTGGATTATTATTAAAATGATAAAGTGTGAATGTGTGAACTCACCGTGAAGCAGCTCAGACTGAGACAAGAGGAAGCTCCGTCCTTTTATGGCACTCACACGACCAAATAAGGAAACAGGAAGCTCACAAATAAACAAGTCTGAGTCAGGCCTGAAGGTCCCGGGTTCCACTCCTGGACGGTGGTCAGGACACGACGCCGCCCCCTGGAGGCCGGACGTGACAGAGGATGGAAATGAGCTCGAGCTATAATCCTGCATTTTACGTGTACTTTGTGTAAATGCATTGTTCCTTTTAAATACATAAATAGAAAAAAAAATACAAATACAAGAATCATCACAATATGAGTTTTTCAGGGCAAACATTTGATCTGATATAAAGGAGTTTAATGGGAGAATGTTGTTCCCCAAATCCACCACATCAGCCTTAAAGTGCTCCTGAAAATACTCATTTACACATTAAAGTCTGTGGCCAAGGAAGGAGAGCGAGCTGAGCGACGGTGTGAGCCCGGCGTAAACCATCAAGCTCCTCCCCCTTCTCTCCTGATTGGACCGGACACAGGAGAAGCTCGTCTCATTGGTCACAGTGGTTTCCCGCGGGTTCTGATCAGCAAAGGGACAAACTTTTAAAAATATATTCCATCCATTTTCTTCTACTTTTCTCAGCAGAGACGCCCAGATCCTCCCACACACCTGCCCCGAGGCCACACCTGCCCCGAGGCCACACCTCCTCCCACACACCTGCCCCGAGGCCACACCTGCCCCGAGGCCACACCTGCCCCCGAGGCCACACCTCCTCCCACACACCTGCCCCGAGGCCACACCTGCCCCGAGGCCACACCTGCCCCGAGGCCACACCTCCTCCCACACACCTGACCCTGAGGCCACACCTCCTCCAGCTGAGGCCACACCTCCTCCAGCTGAGGCCACACCTCCTCCAGCTGAGGCCACACCTCCTCCAGCTGAGGCCACACCTGCCCCGAGGCCACACCTGCCCCGAGGCCACACCTCCTCCAGCTGCTCTACCCCCGAGGCCACACCTCCTCCAGCTGCTCTACCCCCGAGGCCACACCTCCTCCAGCTGCTCTACCCTCGAGGCCACACCTCCTCCTGCTGTTCTGCCCCCGAGGCCAC
This sequence comes from Gobius niger, assembly GCF_951799975.1. Classification (NCBI taxonomy): domain Eukaryota; kingdom Metazoa; phylum Chordata; class Actinopteri; order Gobiiformes; family Gobiidae; genus Gobius; species Gobius niger. The sequence continues at coordinate 156,510 of NW_027639333.1, read as the reverse complement.
ACCTCCTCCAGCTGCTCTGCCCCCGAGGCCACACCTCCTCCCACACACCTGCCCCCGAGGCCACACCTCCTCCAGCTGTTCTGACCCTGAGGCCACACCTCCTCCAGCTGCTCTGCCCCCGAGGCCACACCTCCTCCAGCTGACGCCACACCTCCTCCCACACACCTGCCCCCGAGGCCACACCTCCTCCAGCTGTTCTGACCCTGAGGCCACACCTCCTCCAGCTGCTCTGCCCCCGAGGCCACACCTCCTCCAGCTGCTCTGACCCTGAGGCCACACCTCCTCCAGCTGCTCTGACCCCGAGGCCACACCTCCTCCAGCTGCTCTGCCCCTGAGGCCACACCTCCTCCAGCTGCTCTGCCCCCGAGGCCACACCTCCTCCAGCTGAGGCCACACCTCCTCCAGCTGAGGCCACACCTCCTCCAGCTGAGGCCACACCTCCTCCAGCTGAGGCCACACCTCCTCCAGCTGAGGCCACACCTCCTCCAGCTGAGGCCACACCTCCTCCAGCTGAGGCCACACCTCCTCCAGCTGAGGCCACACCTCCTCCAGCTGTTCTGTCCCCGAGGCCTCCTCCCAATAGGCCATGTCTGAAACAGGAGGGAGGCGACCAGGAGGTATCCGGAACAGATGCCCTATAGCCACCTCAGCTGCTCCTCTCGGCGTGAAGGAGCAGCGACTCCACTCCGAGCTCCTCCCAGGTCTCGGAGCTCCTCCCCCTCAGACATTTATACACAAACTGAACAGTAGCGGCCCCGACACAGATCCCTGCGGCACTCCCACATTAAACCTGGATTTCTTGTTTTGTTCCTGAACCGAGCACATTTTCTCCAGGACGGCTTTACCCGAATCTAAAAGCTTCTGAAAGAGTCAAAGCAGCGGCAAAAATGAGGCTGAAAACAGAACGAAAAGAAACAAACAGGAGACGAACAGGAGAGGAAACAGCAGCTCCTCATGTGACGCTTTGTTTCTTCACGGCTGGTTTTGTTTCTTTTCGTTGCTGGCGTTTCTTAGATTTGGGTAAAGCCTGAGGGGTCAGAGGTCAGCGCGTCTCTAATGTTTACATCTGATCCTGTTGTGAAACGTCCTCGTTGTATTTGTGGCTGAGTCACAGGAAGTGACATCACGAGCCGTCACATGACCACAGCGTCGCCACGGAGACCGCAGCGGCGTGATGTCACTTCCTCAAAACACGAACCTGTGGGAACAAAACCGTCACAGGGACAAAAACAAAACTTCTGCATCTGGATTTAGACTCGGATATTAAAATAGATCTTTATTTATATATATTTATATTTATATATCTGACACATCTGTCCTCCACACTTACACTGCGTTCCAAATTATTATGCAAATTGTATTTTTGTGTCAAAAAGGTAAAAAAAAAAGCAATAATAATGAAACTCATGGATGGTTTTGTGTCTCAGTTTGAATCACTGACATTAATCTCAGAGACCTGGGATGATCAGTTTCAGGTTAAGCCCAGTTAAGGGAAAAACTACTGAAAAAGGGTGTTCCACTTTATTATGCAGATCATCATTTTCAAGCAATATGGGAAAGAAAAAGGCTCTTTCTGCTGATGAAAAGCGTGAAATAGTTGAATGTCTTGGTCTAGGTGTGAAAACCGTCGATATTTCATGAAAGATGAAGTGTAATCATCGAACTGATAAGAGATTTGGGGATGATTCAGAGCACACTCCGTTTAGTGCCGATAAAGGCACAATGAGGACGGTTTCAGCCAGACAAACACATCAGATTAAGAGAACAGATGCTACAAAGCAGCAGACAGGTATTTGAAGCAGCTGGTGCCTCTGGAGTCTCCCGAACATGAAGGTGTAGGACCCTCCAGAGGCTGCAGTTGTGCATAAACCTTCTATCCGGCCTCCACTAAACTGTTAATTGAAGCTGATGAACAGAAACGGCTGCAGTGGCTCAGAAATACATGAGGACTCATTTTCAAACAGTCTTGTTCACTGATGAGGCCGTGTGACCCTGGATGGTCAACTCAATGGAGTAGTGGATGGAGGTGAACGGCCACAATGTCCCAATAAGGCTGTGACGTCAGTAAGGAGGGGGCGGAGTCAAGGGGAGAGAGCTGGTCGGTCCCTTTAGGATCCCTGAAGGTGTGAAAATGACCTCTTTCTTCTGTGGTACAAAAAGAACAAGATCTTCTTCATCATGACAACGCACCATGTCCTGCTGTAAAGAATCACTGGCTGCTATGGGCGAAAAAGGAGAGAGACTCATGATGTGGACCCCCTCCTCCCCTGACCTCAGCCCTATTGAGAACCTTTGGAGCCTCAACAAGAAAAACTTCTATGAGGGTGGGAGGCAGTTTTCATCCAAACAGCAGCTCTGGTCCTTTGGTAAAATAAAACTTGACCTGTTTAGATGTTTTTGATTGAAATATCTTGTGATTTCAGTAAATATGACCTCCTGATGCTGCAAATTCAACAAATGACCATTTTCAGTTAATTACAAGCTTTAAAATGTATTGAAATGATGAGTTGCAGAATAATTTGGAACAGTGGATTTTTGAGTTTTTTTACTATATTTATTTTTGGAAAAAATACTGTTTTCACTGAGAGATTTTTGTTGAATTTTTGTTACTTTTTGTTGAGTTTTTGTTGAATTTTTATCATTTTTTTGTTGAATTTTTGTCACATTTTGGTTGAATTTTTGTCATTTCATTGTCACTTTTTTGTTGAATTTTTGTTGAATTTTTGTCACATTTTGGTTGAATTTTTGTCATTTTTTTGTTGAATTTCTGTCACATTTGTGTCACTTTTTGTTGAGGTTTTGTCACATTTGCAGCTGACGTCCTAAACCGAGCTGCAGCTGACGCGTCAGGAGGACCTGAGTCAGTGTGAGTCACGTCTCAGAGTCATGTTCCTGTGGCTTTAGTTCAGCGGCGACGACTTTGAATCAGATCAAGGCCTGAAAATCACATTTTTGTTGAATTTGTGTCACATTTTTGTTGAATTTTTGTCACTTTTTTGTTGAATTTGTGTCACATTTGTGTTGCGTTTACATCCTTGTTTTCTTCTAATTTTTTGTGGCTGTTTTGGTGCTTTTTCCCCAAGAAGCTTTTTGATTAGGGTAAAGCCAAACTGGATAGAGTGGGATCCGTTCAGGTGGGAGTTAAGAGGTTAATTTCTGTAAAAAAAAATTGTAAAAAAAACACAGTCAGATTCCGCCTGGACTTTTTTTTTGATAAAGTATGACTTTAGTGTTTTGACCTGCTGGTGTTTTGCTGACTACAGGGACTACATTATATTGATTTTTTTTTTCCATTTCTGTTTCTTATTTGCTTCAGCACAGACAGAGAAAGAACATTTTTAGGTGTAATTTTTTTTAAAAATATTTTTCACTGAAACAAAAAGTCACATATCTATTTTGGTACCAAGATTAGCCATGTACCCCTTGTAGAGGCTGAGTTAAACCCAAATAAACGCAGGTGTAGCATTTTGGGGAAAAGGGCCCTAAACAAGAAAGGGTTGAGCCACATGCACTTGCAGGGCTTATCCACTAGGGGCGCCGTTACAATGTTTTAATACCAGCACTTTAACGATATTATGTTGTTTTATTGTCATTTCTGTTCATATTACTTTTGTTATGATGTGTTTTCTTTTGTAGATTATATAGAGATAACATAAGTAACTAATATGAAGAGAAATGACAAGAAAACAATATAAAAACTTCAAAGACACGTTGGATTTACAACAAAATGGATAAACCGGGCAAAAGCCTCTTAACCTCTTAACTCCCGCCTGAACGATAGGATCTTTTTCCTCACGTCATCAGATTTTTTTTTTCAGCATTTTTTTGTTGGGTATTCAACTCATTTTTGTCATTTTTTTGTCATTTTTTTTGTCACATTTTTGTTAAATTTTTTTGACATTTTTGCCACTTTTTCATCAATTTTTCATCACTTTTTTGTCAATGTTTTCTCACTTTTTTGTCACATTTCAGGAAATTACAATTACAGGGAAAAAAACAGGAATAAATTGGGTGAAATACAAGTAATAAAAATGAGCGAAACTGAGGGAAAAAATGGAGGGAAAATAATGAAAAAATTGGCAAAACATTTGGGAAAATATGTGAAATTTTTTTGGGGGAAAAAGGGGTATATAAGTGACATGAAATAAAAATAAAAAAATGAGTGGGAAAAATTGTGTTCTTTTTATTTTCATTAGAGGAACAGGATTGGACTAGAGCAGGTTCCTGAGGAACAAACATTAAAGTTTGGTTAGCCTAGCACTAGCCTAGCATTAGCACTAGCCTAAGCACTAGCACTAGCCTAAGCACTAGCCTAGCATTAGCACTAGCCTAAGCACTAGCCTAGCATTAGCACTAGCCTAAGCACTAGCCTAAGCACTAGCACTAGCCTAGCATTAGCACTAGCCTAAGCACTAGCCTAGCATTAGCACTAGCCTAAGCACTAGCCTAGCATTAGCACTAGCCTAAGCACTAGCCTAAGCACTAGCCTAGCATTAGCACTAGCCTAGCACTAGCACTAGCCTAAGCACTAGCACTAGCCTAAGCACTAGCACTAGCCTAAGCACTAGCCTAGCACTAGCCTAAGCACTAGCACTAGCCTAAGCACTAGCACTAGCCTAAGCACTAGCCTAGCCTAAGCACTAGCACTAGCCTAAGCACTAGCACTAGCCTAAGCACTAGCACTAGCCTAAGCACTAGCACTAGCCTAAGCACTAGCCTAGCACTAGCACTAGCCTAAGCACTAGCACTAGCCTAAGCACTAGCACTAGCCTAAGCACTAGCACTAGCCTAAGCACTAGCACTAGCCTAAGCACTAGCACTAGCCTAAGCACTAGCCTAGCACTAGCCTAAGCACTAGCACTAGCCTAAGCACTAGCACTAGCACTAGCCTAAGCACTAGCACTAGCCTAAGCACTAGCACTAGCCTAAGCACTAGCACTAGCCTAAGCACTAGCCTAAGCACTAGCACTAGCCTAAGCACTAGCACTAGCCTAGCACTAGCACTAGCCTAAGCACTAGCACTAGCCTAAGCACTAGCACTAGCCTAAGCACTAGCCTAGCACTAGCACTAGCCTAAGCACTAGCACTAGCCTAAGCACTAGCACTAGCCTAAGCACTAGCCTAGCACTAGCACTAGCCTAAGCACTAGCACTAGCCTAAGCACTAGCACTAGCCTAGCACTAGCACTAGGGAAAATGTGAAATGTTTTGGGGAAATAAAAATAAAAAAAATAAGGGGGAAAAAGGTATTATTTTTATTAGAGGAACAGGTTTGGACGAGAGCATTAAAGGGGGTTAGTGAACAGACATTTTGATCTGAGGAACGTTGGCTCCATGTCTTGATGTTTGGAAGCAGAAAAGCCGTGTCCTGTGAACCCGGAGCTTCAGTCCTGGTGTGGAGGCTCTGCTCACGGAGGCTCTGCTCATGGAGGCTCCTCTGGCTCCTCTGGCTCCTCTGGCTCCTCTGGCTCCTCTGGCTCCTCTGGCTCCTCTGGCTCCTCTGGCTCCTCTGGCTCCTCTGGTTCCTCTGAGTTCAGGTCAGTCCCGTGTTTTCCAGGCTGTGTTTACAGAGTGACGTGTTTCGGAGGTGAATGACCCCGACCTGAAACTGGAGTGAACCCTGGACCAGACCGGGACTAAACCGGGACCAAACGGGTCTGTCGCTCCTCAGTCTCTGCTCCGCTCTGAAGGTAAGGACCAGGACCAGGACCAGGACCAGGACCAGGACCAGCACCAGGACCAGGACCAGGACCAGGACCAGGACCAGGACCAGGACCAGCACCAGGACCAGGACCAGGACCAGGACCAGGACCAGGACCAGGACCAGGACCAGGACCTTCACAACCTCTGACTAAAGCTGTGAGATACAAACCGACTCTTAACCCCACCTTAATCAAGCACATTTTCTCCAGCTTTACCCAAATCTAAATGTTCTGGACCGGAGCTCACAGCCCAGGCCAGAGTAACACCTCATTTGAAAGCTAAGACCTACAACACTCACTTGATCAAGCACCAAAAACGTGACAATCATAACAAGGAAGAAGCTTTGAGAGTTTTGTCGGTCTTAGCTTTCAAATACTCCAGTCCAGAAGCTTTTAGATTTGGGTAAAGCGGTTAAGGCGGGGTCAGAGTTAATAAGACTTTAATGGTGATAGTGCTGCCCCCTACTGTCCCGACTGTGTCCATGATCTTCCTCCTTAAACAGGTGAAACTCTGAAGCTTTGTTAGTGCTAGGCTAGTGCTAGGCTAGTACTTAGGCTAGTGCTGGTGCTAGGCTAGTGCATGTCTATGGTAACTAGTAGCCTGCATTTAACACCTGACTAACCATATAAACGTCTGTGTGACTGAATAATGTTTTAATTATAACCATTATATATTTAAAAGAACTTATGTCTGAGCAGCATTAGCTTCCTGGTTGTAGCTACGCCGCGGCGGAGTGATCTGCGCCTCGGTGGAGTGATCTGCGCCGCGGTGGAGTGATCTGCGCCGCGGCGGAGTGATCTGCGCCTCGGCGGAGTGATCTGCGCCGCAGTGGAGTGATCTGCGCCGCGGCGGAGTGATCTGCGCCGCAGTGGAGTGATCTGCGCCTCGGCGGAGTGATCTGCGCCGCAGTGGAGTGATCTGCGCCGCGGTGGAGTGATCTGCGCCGCGGCGGAGTGATCTGCGCCTCGGCGGAGTGATCTGCGCCGCGGTGGAGTGATCTGCGCCGCGGCGGAGTGATCTGCGCCGCAGTGGAGTGATCTGCTCGGTGACCGGATCTACAGTCGTTTCTTTACCTGCGGCCGCTTTACGACACGTGGAATTCACAAAGGAGCTTTTTACAAATCAGATCTGGCAACGTTTGGAGGTTTCTAATGCAGGCTACTAGTTACCATAGACATGCACTAGCACTAGCCTAGCACTAGCCTTTAATGCAGGCTACTAGCTACCATAGACATGCACTAGCACTAGCCTAGCACTAGCCTTTAATGCAGGCTACTAGTTACCATAGACATGCACTAGCACTAGCCTAAGCACTAGCCTTTAATGCAGGCTACTAGTTACCATAGACATGCACTAGCACTAGTACTAGCACTAGCCTAAGCACTAGCCTTTAATGCAGGCTACTAGCTACCATAGACATGCACTAGCACTAGCCTAGCACTAGCCTTTAATGCAGGCTATTAGTTACCATAGACATGCACTAGCACTAGCCTAGCACTAGCCTTTAATGCAGGCTACTAGTTACCATAGACATGTACTAGCACTAGCCTAGCACTAGCCTTTAATGCAGGCTACTAGTTACCATAGACATGCACTAGCACTAGCCTAGCACTAGCCTTTAATGCAGGCTACTAGTTACCATAGACATGCACTAGCACTAGCCTAGCACTAGCCTTTAATGCAGGCTACTAGCTACCATAGACATGCACTAGCACTAGTACTAGCACTAGCCTAAGCACTAGCCTTTAATGCAGGCTACTAGCTACCATAGACATGCACTAGCACTAGCCTAGCACTAGCCTAGCACTAGCCTAGCACTAGCCTTTAATGCAGGCTACTAGTTACCATAGACATGCACTAGCACTAGCCTAGCACTAGCCTAGCACTAGCCTAGCACTAGCCTTTAATGCAGGCTACTAGTTACCATAGACATGCTCTAGCACTAGCCTAGCACTAGCCTAGCACTAGCCTAGCACTAGCCTAGCACTAGCCTAGCACTAGCCTAGCACTAGCCTAGCACTAGCCTAGCGCCACTAAACTCTTCAAACAAAAGAACTGCATGAATGAATAAATACATCTCATAAATCAACCGGAGGAAGTGACCCCGTGTCAGATATTCCGAAGTGTCCCTTTAAGTGGAATGACAGAGCACAGTTTAGCTCTGCTCGAGTGTCTCCACCAGGGGGCGCTCACGCCTGTGTGTCCTGCAGGATGGCGCTGATGCTGCAGATCGTGGGCCTCCTGCTCGGCCTCCTCTCCTGGGGCCTGACCTCCAGCTGCTCCTCGTCCCAGCGCTGGAAGGTCCGGAGTCAGATGGAGTCTGTGAGCGCCTCCTCCTGGATGTTCGAGGGACTGTGGATGAGCTGCGTCACCTCGTCCAGCGGAGCCGTGCAGTGCAGCCGCTTCAAGACCGTGCTCGGACTCCCAGGTGAGGACCCGGGGCCAGGGGAGGACCCGGGGCCAGGGGAGGACCCGGGGCCAGGGGAGGACCCAGACAAGGTGAGGACCCAGAGCAGGTGAGGACCCAGAGCAAGTGAGGACCCAGAGCAAGTGAGGACCCGGGGCCAGGGGAGGACCCGGGCCAGGGGAGGACCCGGGGAAGGTGAGGACCCAGAGCAGGTGAGGACCCGGGGCCAGGGGAGGACCCGGGGCCAGGGGAGGACCCAGGCCAGGTGAGGACCCAGAGCAGGTGAGGACCCAGACCAGGTGAGGACCCAGACCAGGTGAGGACCCGGGGCCAGGTGAGGACCCAGACCAGGTGAGGACCCGGGCCAGGGGAGGACCCGGGCCAGGGGAGGACCCGGGCCAGGGGAGGACCCAGAGCAGGTGAGGACCCGGAGCAGGTGAGGACCTAGAGCAGGTGAGGACCCAGAGCAAGTGAGGACCCGGGGCCAGGGGAGGACCCGGAGCAGGTGAGGACCCGGAGCAGGTGAGGAACCGGGGCCAGGGGAGGACCCGGGGCAGGTAACTAGTGGTCTGCATTTAAGCTAGTGCTAGGCTAGTGCTAGTGCTAGTGCATGTCTATGGTAACTAGTGGTCTGCATTAAAGCTAGTGCTAGGCTAGTGCTAGTGCTAGTGCATGTCTATGGTAACTAGTGGTCTGCATTAAAGCTAGTGCTAGGCTAGTGCTAGTGCATGTCTATGGTAACTAGTGGTCTGCATTAAAGCTAGTGCTAGGCTAGTGCTAGTGCATGTCTATGGTAACTAGTGGTCTGCATTAAAGCTAGTGCTAGGCTAGTGCTAGTGCATGTCTATGGTAACTAGTGGTCTGCATTAAAGCTAGTGCTAGGCTAGTGCTAGTGCATGTCTATGGTAACTAGTGGTCTGCATTAAAGCTAGTGCTAGGCTAGTGCTAGTGCTAGTGCGTGTCTATGGTAACTAGTGATCTGCATTAAAGCTAGTGCTAGACTAGTGCTAGTGCTAGTGCATGTCTATGGTAACTAGTGGTCTGCATTAAAGCTAGTGCTAGGCTAGTGCTAGTGCTAGTGCATGTCTATGGTAACTAGTGGTCTGCATTAAAGCTAGTGCTAGGCTAGTGCTAGTGCTAGTGCATGTCTATGGTAACTAGTGGTCTGCATTAAAGCTAGTGCTAGGCTAGTGCTAGTGCTAGTGCATGTCTATGGTAACTAGTGGTCTGCATTAAAGCTAGTGCTAGGCTAGTGCTAGGCTAGTGCATGTCTATGGTAACTAGTGGTCTGCATTAAAGCTAGTGCTAGGCTAGTGCTAGTGCTAGTGCATGTCTATGGTAACTAGTGGTCTGCATTAAAGCTAGTGCTAGGCTAGTGCTAGTGCTAGTGCATGTCTATGGTAACTAGTGGTCTGCATTTAAGCTAGTGCTAGGCTAGTGCTAGTGCATGTCTATGGTAACTAGTGCTCTGCATTAAAGCTAGTGCTAGGCTAGTGCTAGTGCTAGTGCATGTCTATGGTAACTAGTGGTCTGCATTAAAGCTAGTGCTAGGCTAGTGCTAGGCTAGTGCATGTCTATGGTAACTAGTGGTCTGCATTAAAGCTAGTGCTAGGCTAGTGCTAGTGCTAGTGCATGTCTATGGTAACTAGTGGTCTGCATTAAAGCTAGTGCTAGGCTAGTGCTAGTGCTAGTGCATGTCTATGGTAACTAGTGGTCTGCATTAAAGCTAGTGCTAGGCTAGTGCTAGTGCTAGTGCTAGTGCATGTCTATGGGTTAGGGTGTATTAAAAAGGCCGCAGGAAACCAAACGACTGTAGATCCGGTAACCGCGCAGATCACTCCGCCGCGGCGTAGCTACAACCAGGAAGCTGATGCTGCTCAGATATAAGTTCTTTTAAATATATAATGGTTATAATTCAAACATTATTCAGTCACACAGACGTTTATATGGTTAGTCTGGTGTTATAAGTGATTTGCCTCAGGTGCTCTGTGGGTCAGACTGTTTTTAATGTAGGCTACTAGTTACCATAGACATGCACTAGCCTAGCACTAGCCTAGCACTAGCTTTAATGCAGGCTACTAGCTTACTAGCTACCATAGACATGCACTAGCTTAGTACTAGCACTAGCCTAAGCACTAGCACTAGCCTAAGAACTAGCACTAGCTTTAATGCAGGCTACTAGTTACCATAGACATGCACTAGCCTAAGCACTAGCCTAAGAGCAGGTGAGGACCGAGACCAGGTGAGGAGCTAGAGCAGGTGAGGAAGAAGGAAAAATTAGGCAAAAAAATAAGGAGGAAATACAGATTTTTTGGGGGGAAAACAATTCCAAAATGGAGGAAAAAATCATGAAAAAATTAGGAAAAACTGGGGCAGGTCTTTCGAGGGCTGATGATCCTGAAGGTTCCTGAAGGTTCTCCTCTCGTCTCTCCAGTGCAGGTGCAGGTCTGTGAGTCTTGTTCCTGAAGGTTCCTGAAGGTTCTCCTCTCTCCAGTGCAGGTGCAGGTCTGTGAGTGATGTTCCTGAAGGCTCCTGAAGGTTCTCCTCTCTCCTCTCTCCAGTGCAGGTGCAGGTCTGTGATTGACGTTCCTGAAGGTTCCTGAAGGTTCTCCTCTCTCCTCTCTCCAGTGCAGGTGCAGGTCTGTGAGTCTTGTTCCTGAAGGTTCCTGAAGGTTCTCCTCTCTCCAGTGCAGGTGCAGGTCTGTGAGTGATGTTCCTAAAGGTTCCTGAAGGTTCTCCTCTCCTCTCTCCAGTGCAGGTGCAGGTCTGTGAGTGACGATCCTGAAGGTTCCTGAAGGTTCTCCTCTCCTCTCTCCAGTGCAGGTGCAGGTCTGTGAGTGATGTTCCTGAAGGCTCCTGAAGGTTCTCCTCTCTCCTCTCTCCAGTGCAGGTGCAGGTCTGTGAGTGATGTTCCTGAAGGTTCCTGAAGGTTCTCCTCTCGTCTCTCCAGTGCAGGTGCAGGTCTGCCGGGGGCTGATGATCCTGGCTCTGGTCCTGGACCTGGTCTCCGTGCTGGTGTCGTCTCTGGGACTGAAGTGCACCAGGTTCAGCGGCATCTCGGACCAAACCAAGTCCCAGCTGACCCTGAGCGGAGGCGTCCTCTTCCTGCTGTCGGGTACGAGCCTCCTCCTGGACTCCTGGTCTGAGAGGGTGGAGAACATTACGAGGGTGGAGAACATTACGAGGCTGAGGAAGAGGGTGAAGTTCTGGACCCAGGGGAGGAGAGATTTGGGGAGTTCTGTTTTATTGCTGTTGAGTTTGAGAAGGTCCATCCAGGTTTTGATGAAGATGCAGTCAGTGATGGTGGAAAGGAACCGGGGGATGGCGGAGAGGAACCGGGGGATGGTGGAGAGGAACCAGGGGATGGGGGAGAGGAACCGGGGGATGGTGGAGAGGAACCGGGGGATGGTGGAGAGGAACCAGGGGATGGGGGAGAGGAACCGGGGGATGGTGGAGAGGAACCGGGGGATGGTGGAGAGGAACCAGGGGATGGTGGAGAGGAACCGGGGGATGGTGGAGAGGAACCGGGTGATGGTGGAGAGGAACTGGGGGATGGTGGAGAGGAACCGGGGGATGGTGGAGAGGAACCGGGGGATGGTGGAGAGGAACCGGGGGATGGTGGAGAGGAACCGGGGGGATGGTGGAGAGGAACCGGGGGAGAGGAACCGGGGGATGGTGGAGAGGAACCGGGGGAGAGGAACCAGGGGGATGGTGGAGAGGAACCGGAGGATGGTGGAGAGGAACCGGGGGATGGTGGAGAGGAACCAGGGGATGGTGGAAAGGAACCAGGGGATGGTGGAGAGGAACCGGGGGATGGTGGAGAGGAACCGGGGGATGGTGGAGAGGAACCGGGGGATGGTGGAGAGGAACCAGGGGATGGTGGAAAGGAACCAGGGGATGGTGGAGAGGAACTGGGGGATGGTGGAGAGGAACCGGGGGATGGTGGAGAGGAACCGGGGGATGGTGGAGAGGAACCGGGGGATGGTGGAGAGGAACCGGGGGATGGTGGAGAGGAACCGGGGGATGGTGGAGAGGAACCAGGGGATGGTGGAGAGGAACCGGGGGAGAGGAACCGAGGGATGGTGGAGAGGAACTGGGGGATGGTGGACCAGGGGGATGGTGGAGAGCAACCGGGGGATGGTGGAGAGGAACCAGGGGATGGTGGAAAGGAACCGGGGGGATGGTGGAGAGGAACCAGGGGGATGGTGGAGAGGAACCAGGGGATGGTGGAGAGCAACCGGGGGATGGTGGAGAGGAACCAGGGGAGAGGAACCGGGGGATGGTGGAAAGAAACTGGGGGATGGTGGAGAGGAACCGGGGGATGGTGGAGAGGAACCGGGGGATGGTGGAGAGGAACTGGGGGATGGTGGAAAGGAACTGGGGGCTGGTGGAAAGGAACTGGGGGATGGTGGAGAGGAACTGGGGGATGGTGGAGAGGAACTGGGGGATGGTGGAGAGGAACCAGGGGATGGTGGAGAGGAACTGGGGGATGGTGGAGAGGAACCAGGGGAGAGGAACCGGGGGGATGGTGGAGAGGAACCGGGGGATGGTGGAGAGGAACCGGGGGATGGATTTGGTGGAGATGTAGAGCTGGGTTAGGGCGTGGAAGTGGAGTCCATGGTGGTGGATGATCTGACCGAGGTGAAGAGGAGGACGCCGTGGGTGACAGGGGGAGAGGGAGGAGGAGAACCAGAGGAGGAGAACTAGAGGAGGAGAGCCAGAGGAGAAGGAGGAGGACATTTTCCTCAGGTTTATGTCGATGTTTCTGTGTTTCAGGAGTCTCCAGTCTGAGCGCGGTGTCTCTGTACGCGGCGCGAGTCATTCAGGACTTTTACAGCCCCGTGTACGCGGGAGTCAGGTCAGTGAACGCACCACAGTCATGAACTCATCGGTCTCTGGCAGAGCCGGTTCTTCCTATACTCAAACTAAGCAAGGTGCCCCCGCGGCTGCAAGGCCCCCGCATCTCAGTGTTGTTTCACTGATTAATCAACGCGTTGTTACGGGGACAGGCTCTTCCAGCGCGCACTCACTCTCCGCCACATATAACACGGAGCATCTGCAAGTGAATGAGCAGGAGAGACCGACTGCCTCCCCCCGTCTCTTCCAAAGCGCGAGTGCTTCTCCGCTCGTGTCCCGCTCGGCCGTCTGTCTCCCGGTGCTTCGCCTCATGTCCCCTTGTCCGGGCGCAGCTCTCATGTTTTCTCTGCGCGGACTCTGGGCTGCAGCTCTGGGCCTCACTCTCATTTAAACTCTCTTCTTATTGTGTCTGGAGCATCAGGACAGTAGTTTGACGAGTTGACGAGAGTAAAAAGCCGTGTCCGAGGCCTTTTTGTTGAGTTGAATCCACACGGTTCTCATGAGCACAGTAACTTACAGTAACTCTGGTTCTCTGAATGTGCACAGTCTATAAAGAGTTGGGCGACTCACAGGCTAATTCTCAGCGGTCAGACAGAGACGACAGTCAGGAGCAGGTTTCAGTTAGTTTTAAATCAGCGGTTCCCAATCTGTGGGTCAGGGACCAGAGGTGAGAGAATGGGACCATTTGCCATTTACTATTTTAAAAAGGGAAATAGACTATAGTCGTCCTAAATACCAGTCTCACAGTGGTTTAGTGGTTAGTGGTCCTCACACAGGGGGCGGGGCCTGAATTGAGGTCTGGAACTGTTTTTGACCATAAATGGATTCTCTCTTCGTCGAATAGCCATGGGACGCTACTGTAGGGCCCCGTGTGGATTTTTGCTTAGGACCTCAGAAGGGCCAGCACCGGCTCTGGTCTCTGACCCCGGACGATCGGGAGCTTTTATTTTGAATTGAAACCGTCGGAGCCAGTTTATCTCAGTCAGGGCTGGTTATTGGGGAACAGCTCCCCCTGGTGGCCTTTGTGACGTCTTTAGTCAGTAAATGCTCAGCGAGTCTCAAATGTAATGTAAATTACATTACATTTTCCTTTTTTTAACACTATTTTAAGAGTTTTCTCAAATATAAAGATTGACTTTGAACCTGAATACAATAAAACACAAAAACACATGTGTAAGTTTACAGAGGCCCACACATCATCATGTTTTGAGACATTTGTGGGGCCACAGTTTAGGACTTGGGGGGCACGGCTGGGACTGAGAAACAGCCCTGGACTCTGACCAGCCTGGCCCAAATCAGCAGAACTGTGACTTCCATAAATCCATGTTTTAACCTCTGACCCCCCGCCTTAACACTAACGAGTGCATTTTCCCCAGTTCGGCTTTTTATTATTATTTTTTTGATCGGCATCATCAGCAAAAAGAGCGGGAAAGGCGGTCGTAGAAACAGAAGCAAAATCATTCATATAAATAATAAATAATAATGGTCCCAAAACTGACCCTTGTGGTGCACCATACTCCACGGAATTCCTTTTAGATTCATGTTTTTTTAATACTGGGCTTTACCCAAATCTAAAAGCTTCTCGACTGGAGAGCAACAATGCAACGCCTCATTTGAAAGCTAAGACCTACAAAAGTGATGGAAACTTTTCGTCGCCACATTTTTGTCACATTTTTGTTGTTTTTCAATGATTTTTTCTATCTTTTTTTGTTGTGTTTTTTTCATGTTTTTGTTGACTTTTCATCCTCTTTCTCGCTATTTTGATGCTTTTCTTTTTAGCTTTTAGATTTGGGTAAAGCTCGGTTGAGGCGGGACCGGTGGCCCTTCTCTTCCAGAATGGACATATGGCCAGTCCGCCCCTGGGAAAGAGCTCCAGGTCTGGTTTCCTCCTGCAGAGCTACTGAAGGAGACTTACATTCTCTGTCCATTAAACCAGTGGTTCTCAACCTGGGTGTCGGGACCTCCAAGGGGGTCGCGAGACAAATTTGGGGGGTCACCAGATCATTTATATAAAATATACAAATTTTCATTATCAGTTTTTGTCTTTTTTTTGTTGAGTTTTTGTCTTTTTTTTGTTGAGTTTTTGTCTTTTTTTTTGTTGAGTTTTTGTCTTTTTTTTGTTGAGTTTTTGTCTTTTTTTTTTGTTGAGTTTTTGTCACATTTTTACCACTATTTTAAGAGTTTTCTCAAACATAAAGGTTGTTTTAAAGACTTCTAACCTGAATAGATTGTAACACAATAACACACGTGTAAGTTTGCAGAGGCCCACACGTCATCATGTTTTGATATGTTTGTGGGGCCACAGTTTTGGACTCGGGGGGGCACGGCCCGACTGCAGCACATGCAGGGGGGGCTTCAAGGAACAAAGGTTCTTTAGGAAGAAAGTCCCACATGAAAGATCTCCAGGGCTTGTTTCCTCCAGAGCTGTTGAAGGAGACCCACATTCTCTGTCCATTAAACTACACGCTGGCTATGTTCTCAGATCACAGTTTTGTTGAATTTTTGTCACTTTTTTGTTGAATTTTTGTTGAATTTTTGTTGAATTTTTGTTGAATTTTTGTTGAATTTTTGTTGAATTTTTGTTGAATTTTTGTTGAATTTTTGTTGAATTTTTGTCACTTTTTTGTTGAATTTTTGTCATTTTTTTGTTGAATTTTTGTTGAATTTTTGTTGATTTTTTGTCATTTTTTTGTTGAATTTTTGTCATTTTTTTGTTGAATTTTTGTCACTTTTTGTTGAATTTTTGTCACTTTTTTGTCACTTTTTTGTCACATTTTTGTCACATTTTTGTTGAATTTTTGTCACTTTTTTGTCACATTTTTGTTGAATTTTTGTCATTTTTTTGTTGAATTTTTGTTGAATTTTTGTCATTTTTTTTTTGAATTTTTGTTGAATTTTTGTCATTTTTTTGTTGATTTTTTGACATTTTTTGTTGCGTTTAAATCCTTCTTTTCTTCTCATTTTTGTGGCTGTTTTGGTGCTTTTTCCCTTTTAGATTCGGGTAAAGCCAAACTGGAGAAAATGTGCTCCGTTCAGGTGGAAGTTAAGAGGTTAAACAGTCTTTCCCTCAAAACTTTTATTTCATATTAACATCAGAAAAGTCGGTTAAAGTGACTGTGATCGGGTTGTTTTTGGTTTATTTAACACTGGTTCAATTATAATCATTTTTTGTCTTGTTTTTCTCATGTTTTCATCCTCTTTTTCTCGCTATTTTGATGCTTTTCTTTTTTTTTCTCTCTGTGGTCCTCACTGTGGTCCCCGTGGTCCTCATGTTGCCCCTCCCTCTCTGTGGTCCTCACTGTGGTCCTCACTGTGGCCCCTCCCTCTCCATGGTCCTCACTGTGGCCCCTCCCTCTCCGTGGTCCTCATGTGGCCCCTCCCTCTCTGTGGCCCCTCCCCCTCTCTGTGGTCCCCGTGGTCCTCATGTGGCCCCTCCCTCTCTGTGCCAGGTTCGAGCTGGGCTCCGCTCTGTACCAGGGCTGGGCTGGGGCCGGTCTGGCTCTGCTCGGAGGATCTCTGCTCCTCTGCAGCCTCCGGCAGCAGCGCCGCGAGCCGCCGTGAGTACTTCATATACTTTATACTTTATACATAAAGTACTTCTCCTACTGCAGTATCCTGTGTGTTCCAGTCAGTACACGGTGAAGTACACGAAGGACACTCCGCACATCTACACGGCGCCGTCCCAGTCCAGCTCCAAGGCCTACGTCTGACCTCTGACCCCTGACCCCTGACCCCTGACCCCTGACCCCATTAAACACATTTGTACTGAGTCTGTTTGTCCTGTTGTTTATGTCTGACCAGCAGGGGGAGCCAGAAGCCTGAGTTTCCTTTAACCTCTGACCACCCGCCTAAACTGTCCTCTTTGGCTGTTATATAACACCTCATTTGAAAGCTAAGACCCAAAAAACAGATCTTTTTCCTCGCGTTGTTGCTGTGTTGAGTCACCTTTTGTATGTTTTTTGTGTGTGACATTTTTGTCATTTTTTGTTGAATTTTTGTCCTTTTTTTTTTGAATTTTTGTCATTTTTTGTTGAATTTTTGTCATTTTTTGTTGAATTTTTGTTGAATTTGTGTCATTTTTTGTTGAGTTTTTGTCACATTTTTGTCATTTTTTGTTGAATTTTTGTCTTTTTTTTTTTAATTTTTGTCATATTTTTTTGAATTTTTGTCATTTTTTGTTGAATTTTTGTCATTTTTTGTTGAATTTTTGTCATTTTTTGTTGAATTTTTGTCATTTTTTGTTGAATTTTTGTTGTCATTTTTTGTTGAATTTTTGTTGAATTTGTGTCATTTTTTGTTGAGTTTTTGTCACATTTTTGTCACACTTTTGCTGAATTTTTCTCATTTTTTTGGTCATTTTTCCATCAACTTTTTTAGCAAATTTTGGTAATTTTTTTTTCACATTTTTTGTAATTTTTTTGGTCAAATTTTTATCAAATTTGTGTCACATTTTTGTTGATTTTTTGTCATTTTTTTGTTGAATTTTTGTCACATTTTTGTTGCTGTCACATCCTTGTTTTCTTCTCATTTTTTGTGGCTGTTTTTACCCAAGAAGCTTTTAGATTCGGGTAAAGCCAAACTGGAGAAAATGGGATCCGTTCAGGCGGGAGTTAAGAGGTTAAACGTCTTTTATTTCACATTAACATCAGAAAAGTCGGTTAAAGTGACTGTTTCCGGGTTGTTTTTGGTTTATTTCACACGGGTTCATTATAATCATGAGGGAAACACAGCATTTCATTACGTTTCAAACCCTGTTCATTCCGTCGACTGAAAGATTGTGTCATCGTTTTAGTCAAAGTCATGTTTTTAACCCGGTCAGCTTTACCCAAACCTTAAAGCTTCTTGAAACAATGAAAAAGTAGGAGGAAAAAAGCTCCATTTGGATTCGTTTTGTCGGTCTTAGCTTTCAAATGAGGCGTGAAACCGAACAGGACCCAGGCCTAAAACTATGACTTGTTCAATTTTTGTCTTTTTTCTGTTGAATTTTTGTCTTTTTTTCTGTTGAATTTTTGTCTTTTTTTGTTGATTTTTTGTTGAATTTTTGTTGAATTTTTCTCATTTTTTTGGTCATTTTTCCGTCAATTTTTAATCACATTTTTGTTGATTTTTTGTCATTTTTTTGTTGAATTTTTGTCATTTTTTTGTTGAATTTTTGTCATTTTTTTGTTGAATTTTTGTCACATTTTTGTTGATTTTTTGTCACATTTTTGTTGATTTTTTGTCACATTTTTGTTAATTTTTTGTCACATTTTTGCTGAGTTTTTGTCATTTTTTGTTGAATTTTTGTCATTTTTTTGTTGATTTTTTGTCACATTTTTGTTGATTTTTTGTCACATTTTTGTTGATTTTTTGTCATTTTTTTGTTGATTTTTTGTCATTTTTTTGTTGATTTTTTGTCATTTTTTTGTTGATTTTTTGTCATTTTTTTGTTGATTTTTTGTCATTTTTTTGTTGATTTTTTGTCATTTTTTTGTTGAATTTGTGTCTTTTTTTGTTGATTTTTTGTCATTTTTTTGTTGATTTTTTGTCATATTTTTGTTGATTTTTTGTCATTTTTTTGTTGAATTTTTGTTGAATTTTTGTCACATTTTTGTTGAGTTTTTGTCATTTTTTGTTGAATTTGTGTCTTTTTTTTGCATGTGTTTGTGACTGAAAGGAGTTAACCCGGTCAGCTTTACCCAAACCTTAAAGCTTCTTGAAACAATGAAAAAGTAAAAAAAAAAAAAAAAAAAAAAGGCAAAACAGAGAAACAGAAAAATGAGGGAAAAGCTCCATTTGGATTCATTTTGTCGGTCTTAGCTTTCAAATGAGGGTGAAACTGACCTATGGGCTGTGACGTTACGGATTTGGGTAAAGCCGAACTGGACACAATGCACTAAGAGACTAAAACTGTGACTAAAACTATCCAGATATTTTCTAAAACTAGATAAATAATAAAAAGAAGAGACTAAAAACGTGAACTTTGAATTGATTGGTTTAGATCAGGGGCAACGTCAGGCCCGGGGGCCAAAACCGGCCCTCCGTCATCAAACTCTGGCCCTCGAGATGATTTTGAGGAAGATTATGACCCAAATCAGATCAAATGCCTGTTAAAGTATTCTAGAAATGTGAGAAATACTGTCAATTCCTTAAAATGTGTTAGCAGAGCAGCTTTTAATGTCCTAATCGTAAAAGAAGAATCATCTAAAGGAAGAAATGACTTAAATCTACTTGAATTAAGAGATGAAATCTAAAGTGTGAGTAGATTTAAATAAATAAAACCTATTTTTGCCAATGGAACAAGCACAAGTTTTTTCTTAATTCAGATTATTTTGTATAATTTCAAGTGAATAATAAATATTTATTACAGTAAAAGTGAATTTTCGTGATTTCCAGTGGGATTTCTGTTTGTTCCATTGACATTGGTGTTTTTATTTAACATAAAAAAACCTTTTTTAAAGCGATTTTAAGTCATTGACCTCATTTAAATGGACATTTTCCCAGTGTATTTGATGTACAACACTGGCATGTGTAGAAAGTGATGCTTTACTTCAAATCCTTCAGTTGGAGGGTCCGGCCCTTGGTCTTTGGTTAGTGCTAGATCGTCTGCTCCGGAGGGACAGTCTGCTGTGAAAACGTGAGATATCATGACACAAATTAAGGTTAGGGCCAGGGAAATGTTTAACCTCTTAACTCCCGCCTGAACCGAGAGGATGTTTTTCCTCACTCATCAGATTTTTTTTCCAACATTTTTTGTTGGGTATTCAACTCATTTTTGTCATTTTTTGTCACATTTTGTCACATTTTTGTCATTGTTTCGTCCATTTTTTCGTCACATTTTTGTCACATTTTTATCACATTTTTGTCATTTTTTCGTCAATTTTGAATCCATTTTTTGTCACATTTTGGACATTTTTTCATCAATTTTTTCATCATTTTTTCATCATTTATTTATCAATTTTTTGTGACATTTTTGGGACATTTTTGTGACATTTTTGCCACTTTTTCATCAATTTTTCGTCACTTTTTTGTGACATTTCCATCATTGTTTTCGTCTCAGTTTTGTTGCTATTTTCACAGCTTTTTTCCAGAAGCTTTTGGATTGGGGTAAAGCCAAACTGGAGAAACTGTGCTCGGTTCAGGTGGGAGTTAAGGGGTTAACCATAACGATTAGGATTAGGATTATTTGTATTTTTAGACAAACCAACTCCTAGATCTATACAAAATCACAGCAGACCGTCCCTCCGGAGCACACGATCTAGCACTAACCTTGGTCTTTTGACAATGAAGAAAACCGGCCTCCACCGAGTCAGTATGTTTCCTGCAGCGCCCCCCAGAGGCGTGAGTGAGAACCTCTGCTGGCAGGAGCAGGTCCACGGCAGTATTTGCTCATATTTATGTTTTACAATTATTGTGAGGGTTATTTTAAATCGTTAGGATTAGGGTTGTTTTGGTTAAGATTAGGGTTAAGGCTGGGGTAAAGGTTATGGTTAAGGTTAGACTTGTTAGGATTAGGGGTAGGTTAAACGTGTGTGAAGTTTAAGTTTAAGTGATTTGCTTCAAAATGGTGCCACTTCGTTTCTGAGATATTGAACAGTGATTGGTAATTGGCTCGGGTCTTGGTCCTGGTCTGATCTTTGTTCAGGTCTTGGTCTGGTCTTGGTTTGGTTCTTAGTCTTGATCTTTGTTCAGGATCTGGTTTCTCTTTAGTGAAACGTGTGGACGGATCTGCAAACTCAGCAGGAAGACTCGTATCGACCACGTCCTATATAAGGTTTAACCGCTTAACTCCCGCCTCAACCGAGAGGATCTTTTTCCGCACGTCATCACATTTTTTTCCCATCATTTTGTTGTTGGTTATTCAACTCATTTTTGTAACTTTGTCATTTTTTTGTCAATTTTTTGTCACATTTTTGTCATTTTTTCGTCAATTTTTTTTAACATTTTTGTCATTTTTTATCACATTTTTTGTCATTTTTTTTGTCATTTTTTGTCACATTTTTGTCATTTTTTTGTCAATTTTTTTTTAACATTTTTGTCATTTTTTATCACATTTTTTATACATTTTTTGTCATTTTTTTTGTCATTTTTTGTCACATTTTTGTCATTTTTTATCACATTTTTTATACATTTTTTATACATTTTTTGTCATTTTTTTTGTCAATTTTTATCATTTTTTTTTGTCATTTTTTGTCACATTTTTGTCATTTTTTTGTCATTTTTTTGTCAATTTTTTTTAACATTTTTGTCATTTTTCGTCACATTTTTTATACATTTTTTGTCATTTTTTTTGTCAATTTTTATCAATTTTTATCAATTTTTTTTGTCATTTTTTGTCACATTTTTGTCATTTTTTCGTCAATTTTTTTTAAACATTTTTGTCATTTTTCGTCACATTTTTTATACATTTTTTGTCATTTTTTATCACATTTTTTTTAACATTTTTGTCATTTTTTATCACATTTTTTATACATTTTTTGTCATTTTTTTTGTCAATTTTTATCATTTTTTTTGGTCATTTTTTGTCATTTTTTTGTCACATTTTGTCATTTTTTGGTCAATTTTTTTTCAATTTTTATCACATTTTGTCATTTTTATTTTATTTTTTTGGCGTTTTTTCGTCCATTTTTTCGTTGATTTCTTGTGACATTTTTACCTCTTTTTCATCCATTTTTGGTCACTTTTTTGTCACATTTCCATCATTGTTTTCATCTCAGTTTTGCTCTGAGCCAGAAGACCTGCTGCTCTTCACGATACTGAAGTAAAAGTGTGAGTTACACGAGGCCAGAGCAGAGCGGACACTAAACACTGCACTTTACGAAAAGAACATCTGCTGCGACATGACATTTTCACGGTTCTCCTCAGGATGAAAACTTCTCCACTTCAGCTTTACCCAAATCTAAAAGCTCACAGACAGGCCAGTGTGACGCCTCATTTGGAAGCTAAGTCCGACAGAACTCATCGAAACGGACCTTTTCCCTCGCGTTGTTGGCACTTTTCCTCATATTTCTTTCCATTGCTTTTTTGATGCGTTTTTGTCCTATTTTTGTTGCACTTTTTTCAAGAGGCTTTTAGATTTGGGTAAAGCCAAACTGGACAAAACATGCTCGGTTCAGGCGGGGGTCAAGACGGTTCATTTTCACGTTACATTTGATGACGATAGGTTTTGTATCGTCATGAGGAGGAGCCTGTGAGTGACAAAGAGCTGAGGTCCGGGAGCTGCTCCTTGTGGCACACCTGGAGTTCAGAAACCCACTCGTTTACGCACTTTAAGCTCCTCCCGTGTGTGTTTTTGTTTGACCGTCTCCTCCAAATGTAGAAAAAAATGTACTTGGAAAACACGAAGGCGACGAAACAAAAGAACCAATGTTGGACAGATTTGATTATTGATTTAGATGTAAAGTATTATCACATTTTTGTTGAATTTTTGTTGAATTTTTTTCACTTTTTAAAAAAAAATGTGTCAAATTTTTGTTGAATTTTTTTCCCTTTTTTTTGAATTTTTGTCATTTTTTTTTTGAGTTTTAGTAAAATTTTTGTAAAATTTTAGTAAATTTTTTTTTCACTTTTTTTTGAATTTTTTTCACTTTTTTTTAAAAATTTTGTCATTTTTTTTTAGGTTTTGTTGAATTTTTGTCATTTTTTTTTTGAATTTTTTTCACTTTTTTTTTGAATTTTTGTCATTTTTTTGTTGAATTTTTTTCACTTTTTTTTGAATTTTTGTCATTTTTTTTTTAGGTTTTGTTGAATTTTTGTCATTTTTTTTTTTGATTTTTTGTCACATTTTTGTTGCGTTTACATCCCTGTTTTCTTGTTGTGCTGTTTTGGTGCTTTTTCCCCAATAAGCTTTATGATTCGGGTAAAGCCAAACTGGAGAAAATGGGATCCGTTCACGTGGGAGTTAAGAGGTTAAAATGTATTTAACATTCAACATTTACATTTACATCAGAAAAGGCGGTTAAAGTGACTGTTATCGGGTTGTTTTTGGTTTATTTAACACTGGTAACACCAGACCTGCTGCTCTTCACGATGCTGAAGTAAAAGTGTGAGAGGAGGAGCCTGTGAGTGACAAAGAGCTGAGGTCCGAGAGCTGCTCCCTGTGGCACACCTGGAGTTCAGAAACCCACTCGTTTCAGCGCTTTAATCCCCTCCCGTGTGTGTTTTTGTTTGGCCGTCTCCTCGGGTCTGGGGGCTCGCTGGCTCACGCCGGACCTAAAACATGCACAATAGGTCCCGGGGGGCGCGGGGGCGGAGGCGGAGGAGCGTGTGAGCCCGGGCTCCGGGGGGGGGGGGGGGGAAACCTGTGGAACAGAGACGGGAAGAGGAGATGACCGTTTCCTGTTCGGCACGAAAATAAAACAAACAGGAAACAACAGGCGCCGCCCCCAGCGCCAGGAGAGGACGGGACGGGACACGAGGTCTCAGAGAGGTCTCAAAGAGGACTTAAAGAGGACTTAAAGAGGACTTAAAGAGGACTTAAAGAGGACTTAAAGAGGACTTAAAGAGGACTTAAAGAGGACTTAAAGAGGTCTTAAAGAGGACTTAAAGAGGACTTAAAGAGGACTTAAAGAGGACTTAAAGAGGACTTAAAGAGGTCTTAAAGAGGACTTAAAGAGGACTTAAAGAGGACTTAAAGAGGTCTTAAAGAGGACTTAAAGAGGACTTAAAGAGGACTTAAAGAGGTCTTAAAGAGGACTTAAAGAGGACTTAAAGAGGACTAAACCAGGTCTAAACCAGGGCTAAACCAGGGCTAAACCAGGTCTAAACCAGGTCTAAACCAGGTCTAAACCAGGTCTAAACCAGGGCTAAACCAGGGCTAAACCAGGACTAAACCAGGGCTAAACCAGGGCTAAACCAGGTCTAAACCAGGTCTAAACCAGGACTAAACCAGGTCTAAACCAGGTCTAAACCAGGGCTAAACCAGGGCTTAAAGAGGACTTAAACAGTGGACTGAGGAAGAGCAAAACCGGGACTAGAGGAGAGCTAAACGAGGGATCAAGAAGAGCTGAACCGGGACTAAACTGGTGCTAAAATCATGGCTAAACCAGGACTAAACCAGGACTAAACCAGGACTAAACCAGGTCTAAACCAGGACTAAAATGGGACCAAACCAGGTCTAAAAGAGGGCTAGACTGAGGCCAGACGAGGACCTAACCCGGGACTACAGGAGGCTCCACAGTTCTGTTCTTCGCTCCTGCTCGTCCTGTGTTTTCGTGACAGAGTTTCGCTCCAGATGCCCTTCCTCCCCAAAGCCCCCGGACCAGAGCGGGTCCAGGTCCAGGTCCAGGTCCAGGTCTGAGCCGCTCAGAGCTGCACTTTCTTCATTCTGCCGTGAAACGCTCCAGGTAAGACTCACACGGACGGTCGTGTTTGCTCTGGCTTGGAAATGTTTTCAAAATGTAAAAAGTGTCAAAAAATCAACTGTATTTTTGCATTTTCTGATGAATCAGCAGGAAGTGACGTCGTTAATTATGATTTAGACGTGTTTTATATCGTCTGCATGTAAATGTATGTATATTTATGTATGTATATGTAGTAGAGTGGACTGCAGGTTCTACTGGGCAGAGCCCACACTTAAATATTTTACCATTTTTACTTCTCATTACCAACCACATAGTTATGTAAACTTAAATTTAACCTGCAGAAAAAGGCAACACAGATTCGTAAAATTGGCAGGACAGAGGCATTCATTTACAAAAGTAGGATCTATGGAATTTTCCGACTTTTCTCTAGTTGTTTATTCTGTCGTTACAGCTTTTACTCTGTGCTTTTAAATGATTATTAAATTACAATCATGAGCCTACGATGTTACGATGTAGTTTTGTAGTTTAGGAGCAAGTGGTTCATTCAGCAGCTAACCTCCTAGCTGCTAATGCTAACGCTATGCTAACGCTAATGTGCGTTTAAAACCGAGAGAATCCGTCATTAGTCCTGAACATGTTTGATGAGTCTGAATATTTACTGATCACAGACGTTACAAACAGCGTCATTCTCGGAAAAGAAAAATTTGACGAAAAATTTGACGAAAAATTTACAAAAAATGACAAAAAATTGACAAAATAATGAGAAAAATTTGACTAAAAAATTGAGAAAAAATTTACAAAAAATGACAAAAAATTGACAAAATAATGAGAAAAATTTGACTAAAAAATTGAGAAAAGTTTGACATTTTTACTTCTCATTACCAACCACATAGTTATGTAAACTTAAATTTAACCTGCAGAAAAAGGCAGCACAGATTCGTAAAATTGGCAGGACAGAAGCATTCATTTACAAAAGTAGGATCTTTATTATTAGTTACATGTTTTGTTAAAATTGTCCATCGTTTCCTTTGTCCAATAAGTTAAGGTTACAGTTCATGACGGTTTCTCACGTGGATGAGCACGTTCACGTCAGTGTCCATATTAAACAGCACATCACCGTCTACAACATAAACAAACGGACGACCCTGGCGATGCAGGGGTAGAAGAAGAGGAGGTGTGTAACGCTGACAGGACCCTAAGAATGGGAAATCTACATTAGCACAGATACAGATGTGTGGGCAGATGTGGCTATGAGGCCATTGACCTACCAGGGCGACGATGCATGGCGCTCCCCAAACGACCCGTACTGAGACCCCGAACTTACTTGTCCAGCTCTGCAGTAGCCTTTGGCCGGAGCGCCAGCATGCTAAAAACACAATAGCATCGTAGCATCGTGGCTAGTGAGCCTATAGTCTGCATGAATATAAACTGGTCAACACGCTTACCAGCGAGACGGTTGTGTGTACATCGAGCTGCCGGCTTGACGCCTCCTGAACGACTATAAACAACTCGCAACTTCACCAACTTTCACGCTGTGTATATATACATATATACGTATACATACATATACGTATATATGTATATGCACATTTGCTGTAACACCGGGTCCGAAATCCTCCTTCACGACTTAAAGAATCATTTGCATTTGTCTCTTTTGGGGATTTGTTGTGAAGCTGCAGCTCCACCTGTGACCAGCAGGGGGCGGAGTGAGTCACTGACGCCACAAACAGAGCAGTGTTTCATAAGAGACTGAGGCACGTGCTAAATCTACTGCGGACTGGACTGGACCGGACTGGACTTAACTGGACTTAACTGGACTGGACTTTACTGGACTGGACTGGACTTTACTGGACTTTACTGGACTGGACTTTACTGGACTGGACTTTACTGGACTGGACTGGACCGGACTGGACTGGACTTAACTAGACTGGACTGGACTGGACTTTACTGGACTGGACTTTACTGGACTGGACTGGACCGGACTGGACTGGACTGGACTTTACTGGACTGGACTTTACTGGACCGGACCGGACTGGACTTAACTGGACTTAACTGGACCGGACTGGACTGGACTGGACTGGACTGGACTGGACTTTCTGCACCAAAACTTTGCGTTCAGATCAGTGATGACTATAGAAATCTGCATTTTGAGCGTTACCATGGTTACCGCTATGGAATTTTCCGACTTTTCTCTAGTTGTTTATTCTGTCGTTACAGCTTAAAGTCTGTCCTTTTAAATGATCATTAATAAATTACAATCATGAGCCTACGATGTTACGATGTAGTTTTGTAGTTTAGGAGCAAGTGGTTCAGTCAGCAGCTAACCTCCTAGCTGCTAATGCTAACGCTATGCTAATGTGCGTTTACAACCGAGAGAATCCGTCATTAGTCCTGAACATGTTTGATGAGTCTGAATATTTACTGATCACAGACGTTACGAACAGCATCACCAGGGGGCGCTGTTTCCTGAGGAACGAGCCCGGACACATGAACGTCGTCCTGGGACGGTGACCGGGGCGGACTGGTCACATGTCCATTCTGGAAGAGCACAGAAACTAGCTTTACCCAAATCTAAGAGCTTAACCCCTGAACTCCCACCTGAACCGAGCACATTTTCTCCAGCTTTACCCCAATCCAAAAGCTTCAGGAAAAAAGGTGTGAAAATAGCGACAAAACTGAGACGAAAACAAGGATGGAAATGTGGAAAAAGTGAGAAAACATGGACGAAAAAGTGACAAAAATTTGACAAAAAAGTGGACCAAAAAAAATCAAAAAATTTGACAAAAAAGTGGACCAAAAAAAATCAAAAAATTTGACGAAAAATTTACAAAAAATGACAAAAAATTGAAAATAATCAGAAAAATTTGACTAAAAAATTGAGAAAAATTTGACGAAAAAGTGACAAAAAATTTACAAAAAATGACAAAATAATGAGAAAAATTTGACGAAAAATGGAGAAAAAATGGAAGAAAAAGTGACAAAAAATTTACAAAAAATGACACAAATTTGACCAAAAAAAATCGAAAAAAATGACAAAAAAGTGAGAAAAATTTGACGAAATATTTGACTAAAAATTTGACGAAAAATTTACAAAAAATGACAAAAATTGTACAAAATAATGAGAAAAAATTGACGAAAAATTGAGAAAAAATGGACGAAAAAGTGAGAAAAACTGAGACGACTGCCCAACAAAAAAAGTGATGAAAAAAAATCTGCCGTGAGGAAAAAAAGATCCATTTAGTTTTGTAGATCTTTCAAATGAGGCGCTACACTGGCCCACAGGATTTGGGTAAAGCTGAACTGGAGAAAATGCTCTCGGTTCAGGCGGGAGTTAAGAGGTTAAAGGAAAAGCATCCAACAAGCAAAAATGTGCTGGAAAAGCAACAAAAAAGCGACAAAAACACAACAAAACGTGACGACAAAGTGATGAAAAAAACGAAAAAACAACAACATGAAAAAAAAAACGAAAAACAAGAGATGAAAAAAGTGAATATGTATAATCCACATACACACTGCTGCGCTTGAGCTCTCGGTTCCTCCTGAAGGGGGCGCTGCTCCCGGTCAGAGGCTCCTTAACATGTTGTGATGTCACGTGAACCTCTTTGCTCCGTAACTTACTGATCTGAGCATCACTATAGAAGAGCTTCACTAACACAGGACGACCACACGCTTCTTTTGGGACTCTTCCTTTGGTAATGTTGTTTATCATGAAGCTGAATCTGCTCTGTGGCTGATTGAACCTGACGGCTCAGGAGGCGTTTTTTACCGAAAAAATCCCCGTCTACACAACCAAAATTCCAATATTAAGAGTTTAACGTCAGCGCTAAAGCTAATCAGCGATGTAGCAATTCGTGACCATAAAATGTTTGATTTCAATCCAAAAAGAAGACGACGTGTTGAAGAAAAGGCAAAGGCACAAGAAACTCCGTATCCCAAGAACCATTGCGACATCGCGCTCGCTGGTCAAGGCAACCAGGTTTTCAGCAAACACGGCGAGTTTCTGTTACTTTTCAGACAAAAGTTCTATATTATTTCACTATTAAACAATCTGAATCCTGTTAATTGGAATAAAAATGATCGGTGGTTCGTTTAACCTCTTAACTCCTGCCTGTTTTCTCCTGTTCTCCAAAATCTCCAAATCCAAAAGCTTCTTCAAAATAGCGACAAAAAACAAAAAGAAAATGAGGATGTAAATTGACAAAAATCCAGCAAAAAAAAGACAAAAATCCAGCAAAAAAATGACAAAAATCCAGCAAAAAAAATGACAAAAATCCAGCAAAAAAGTGACAAAAATCCAGCAGAAAAATGACAAAAATCCAGCAAAAAAAAGACAAAAATCAGGCAAAAAAATGACAAAAAAACAGCAAAAAAATGACAAAAATCCAGCAAAAAAAATGACAAAAATCCAACAAAAAACGACAAAAATCCAGCAGAAAAATGACAAAAATCCAGCAAAAAAATGACAAAAATCCAGCAAAAAAAAGACAAAAATCAGGCAAAAAAATGACAAAAATCCAGCAAAAAAAAGACAAAAATCAGGCAAAAAAATGACAAAAATCCAGCAAAAAAGTGACAAAAATCCAGCAAAAAAAATGACAAAAATCCAGCAAAAAAATGACAAAAATCCATCAGAAAAAATGACAAAAATCCAGCAAAAAAATGACAAAAATCCATCAGAAAAAATGACAAAAATCCAGCAGAAAAATGACAAAAATCCAGCAAAAAAGTGACAAAAATCCAGCAAAAAAGTGACAAAAATCCATCAGAAAAATGACAAAAATCCAGCAGAAAAATGACAAAAATCCAGCAGAAAAATGACAAAAATCCAGCAGAAAAATGACAAAAATCCAGCAGAAAAATGACAAAAATCCAGCAGAAAAATGACAAAAATCCAGCAGAAAAAGTGACAAAAATCCAGCAAAAAAGTGACAAAAATCCATCAGAAAAATGACAAAAATCCAGCAGAAAAATGACAAAAATCCAGCAGAAAAATGACAAAAATCCAGCAGAAAAATGACAAAAATCCAGCAGAAAAATGACAAAAATCCAGCAGAAAAAGTGACAAAAATCCAGCAAAAAAGTAACAAAAATCCTGCAAAAAAAAAGACAAAAACCAGGCAAAAAAAAGACAAAAATCAGGCAAAAAAAGACAAAAATCAGGCAAAAAAAATGACAAAAATCCAGCAAAAAAAATGACAAAAATCCAACAAAAAACGACAAAAATCCAGCAGAAAAATGACAAAAATCCAGCAAAAAAATGACAAAAAACCAGCAAAAAAATGACAAAAAACCAGCAAAAAAAAGACAAAAATCAGGCAAAAAAATGACAAAAATCCAGCAAAAAAGTGACAAAAATCCAGCAAAAAAAATGACAAAAATCCAGCAAAAAAATGACAAAAATCCATCAGAAAAAATGACAAAAATCCAGCAGAAAAATGACAAAAATCCAGCAAAAAAGTGACAAAAATCCAGCAATAAAAATGACAAAAATCCAGCAAAAAAATGACAAAAATCCATCAGAAAAATGACAAAAATCCAGCAGAAAAATGACAAAAATCCAGCAGAAAAATGACAAAAATCCAGCAGAAAAATGACAAAAATCCAGCAGAAAAATGACAAAAATCCAGCAGAAAAAGTGACAAAAATCCAGCAAAAAAGTGACAAAAATCCATCAGAAAAATGACAAAAATCCAGCAGAAAAATGACAAAAATCCAGCAGAAAAATGACAAAAATCCAGCAGAAAAATGACAAAAATCCAGCAGAAAAAGTGACAAAAATCCAGCAAAAAAGTAACAAAAATCCTGCAAAAAAAAAGACAAAAACCAGGCAAAAAAAAGACAAAAATCAGGCAAAAAAAGACAAAAATCAGGCAAAAAAAATGACAAAAATCCAGCAAAAAAAATGACAAAAATCCAACAAAAAAAAGACAAAAATCCAACAAAAAACGACAAAAATCCAGCAGAAAAATGACAAAAATCCAGCAAAAAAATGACAAAAAACCAGCAAAAAAATGACAAAAAACCAGCAAAAAAAAGACAAAAATCAGGCAAAAAAATGACAAAAATCCAGCAAAAAAGTGACAAAAATCCAGCAAAAAAAATGACAAAAATCCAGCAAAAAAATGACAAAAATCCATCAGAAAAAATGACAAAAATCCAGCAGAAAAATGACAAAAATCCAGCAAAAAAGTGACAAAAATCCAGCAATAAAAATGACAAAAATCCAGCAAAAAAATGACAAAAATCCATCAGAAAAAATGACAAAAATCCAGCAGAAAAATGACAAAAATCCAGCAAAAAAATGACAAAAAACCAGCAAAAAAATGACAAAAAACCAGCAAAAAAAAGACAAAAATCAGGCAAAAAAATGACAAAAATCCAGCAAAAAAGTGACAAAAATTCTAGCAAAAAAAATGACAAAAATCCAGCAAAAAAATGACAAAAATCCATCAGAAAAAATGACAAAAATCCAGCAGAAAAATGACAAAAATCCAGCAAAAAAGTGACAAAAATCCAGCAATAAAAATGACAAAAATCCAGCAAAAAAATGACAAAAATCCATCAGAAAAATGACAAAAATCCAGCAGAAAAATGACAAAAATCCAGCAGAAAAATGACAAAAATCCAGCAGAAAAATGACAAAAATCCAGCAGAAAAATGACAAAAATCCAGCAGAAAAAGTGACAAAAATCCAGCAAAAAAGTGACAAAAATCCATCAGAAAAATGACAAAAATCCAGCAGAAAAATGACAAAAATCCAGCAGAAAAATGACAAAAATCCAGCAGAAAAATGACAAAAATCCAGCAGAAAAATGACAAAAATCCAGCAGAAAAAGTGACAAAAATCCAGCAAAAAAGTAACAAAAATCCTGCAAAAAAAAAGACAAAAACCAGGCAAAAAAAAGACAAAAATCAGGCAAAAAAAGACAAAAATCAGGCAAAAAAAATGACAAAAATCCAGCAAAAAAAATGACAAAAATCCAACAAAAAAAAGACAAAAATCCAACAAAAAACGACAAAAATCCAGCAGAAAAATGACAAAAATCCAGCAAAAAAATGACAAAAAACCAGCAAAAAAATGACAAAAAACCAGCAAAAAAAAGACAAAAATCAGGCAAAAAAATGACAAAAATCCAGCAAAAAAGTGACAAAAATCCAGCAAAAAAAATGACAAAAATCCAGCAAAAAAATGACAAAAATCCATCAGAAAAAATGACAAAAATCCAGCAGAAAAATGACAAAAATCCAGCAAAAAAGTGACAAAAATCCAGCAATAAAAATGACAAAAATCCAGCAAAAAAATGACAAAAATCCATCAGAAAAAATGACAAAAATCCAGCAGAAAAATGACAAAAATCCAGCAAAAAAGTGACAAAAATCCAGCAAAAAAGTGACAAAAATCCATCAGAAAAATGACAAAAATCCAGCAGAAAAATGACAAAAATCCAGCAGAAAAATGACAAAAATCCAGCAGAAAAATGACAAAAATTCTGCAAAAAAAATGACAAAAATCAGGCAAAAAAAAGACAAAAATCAGTCAAAAAAATACAAAAATCAGGCAAAAAAAATGACAAAATCCAGCAAAAAAGTGACAAAAATCCAGCAAAAAAGTGGAGAGGAGGCGGGACTGTGGAGAGGAGGCGGGACTGTGGAGAGGAGGCGGGACTGTGGAGCTCTATGACCGGGTTAATCTCCACATCCCGGCAGGCCCAGGGGTCAAAGGGTCAAAGGCAGGGATGTGGTGACTCACGGCTCACGGTCAGACTCAGGGATCAGGGCTTTGCCAAAGGGCACAAAGGAAAACGTGCATGGTTCAGATAGTGCACACACAGAGGATCCGGGGCTTCACAAAGGTCGTGTTCCTGTGGTTCTCAACTGGGGGGTCGGGGCCAGAGAAACGCCTTCAGCTCTGATTCAGTCATGATTTGGAGTAGATCCAGCCTTGTGTCGGGTCATGTGGAGATCCAGGAGGTAAAGGTTCCTCCTGTTCCTCAGAGATGAAGCTGTGTTTGATATGAAGCCCTGCTGTGAACCCGTGTCCCTGTGATCACGGTTAAGGCGTGTTTTAAGGCGTGTTTTGGAGCAGGTTCAGAGGGCGGGGCTTGTTCTAAACGGACCCTCACAGATGGAGAGATAATCGTGTCACGGAAGAGTGAAAACATCTCCCAACAAACGTCAGCGGAGGAAGAACAACAACAAGACTCTGAGGACTCTGATGCTCCGTCCACACCAAACACGTGTTGGGCGTCAACACGTGTTTGGTGTCTTTACTAAAGTCAGACGCTTGTCACAAATGTCAGCGAGCGTCAGACAGTCAGTGTGTTCGTAGCATCTTGGAAGTAGCTCTTGCCTGAAATACACCTGCTACATCTCATTGTTGATTAAAAGTCTGCAATAAACCACAAATGCTGAAGGTGGCTCAGTGTGTGATCGTCATAAAGCTGCTCTATGTCGTTACGGATTCATTGACGTTATTAATGCTTGTGGTCATGGGAGAAAACCGGAGCTCAATGCGAGCTAACCGAGCTAACTGAGCTAACTGAGCTAACTGAGCTAACTGAGCTAACTGAGCTAACTGAGCTATCTGAGCTAACTGAGCTAACTGAGCTAACTGAGCTAACTGAGCTATCTGAGCTAACTGAGCTAACTGAGCTAACTGGGCTAACTGAGCTAACTGAGCTAACTGAGCTAACTGAGCTAACTGGGCTAACTGGGCTAACTGAGCTAACTGAGCTAACTGAGCTAACTGGGCTAACTGAGCTAACTGAGCTAACTGAGCTAACTGAGCTAACTAGGCTAACTGAGCTAACTGAGCTAACTGAGCTAACTGAGCTAACTGAGCTAACTGAGCTAACTGGGCTAACTGAGCTAATTGGGCTAACTAAGCTAACTGAGCTAACTGAGCTAACTAAGCTAACTGAGCTAACTGAGCTAACTGAGCTAACTGAGCTAACTGAGCTAACTGGGCTAACTGAGCTAATTGGGCTAACTGAGCTATCTGAGCTAACTGAGCTAACTGGGCTAACTGAGCTAACTGAGCTAACTGAGCTAACTGGGCTAACTGAGCTAACTGAGCTAACTGAGCTATCTGAGCTAACTGAGCTAACTGGGCTAACTGAGCTAATTGGGCTAACTGAGCTATCTGAGCTAACTGAGCTAACTGGGCTAACTGAGCTAATTGGGCTAACTGAGCTAACTGAGCTAACTGAGCTAACTGGGCTAACTGAGCTAACTGAGCTAACTGAGCTAACTGAGCTAACTGGGCTAACTGGGCTAACTGAGCTAACTGAGCTAACTGAGCTAACTGGGCTAACTGAGCTAACTGAGCTAACTGAGCTAACTGAGCTAACTGAGCTAACTGAGCTAACTGAGCTAACTAGGCTAACTGAGCTAACTGAGCTAACTGAGCTAACTGAGCTAACTGAGCTAACTGAGCTAACTGGGCTAACTGAGCTAATTGGGCTAACTAAGCTAACTGAGCTAACTGAGCTAACTAAGCTAACTGAGCTAACTGAGCTAACTGAGCTAACTGAGCTAACTGAGCTAACTGGGCTAACTGAGCTAATTGGGCTAACTGAGCTATCTGAGCTAACTGAGCTAACTGGGCTAACTGAGCTAACTGAGCTAACTGAGCTAACTGGGCTAACTGAGCTAACTGAGCTAACTGAGCTATCTGAGCTAACTGAGCTAACTGGGCTAACTGAGCTAATTGGGCTAACTGAGCTATCTGAGCTAACTGAGCTAACTGGGCTAACTGAGCTAATTGGGCTAACTGAGCTAACTGAGCTAACTGAGCTAACTGGGCTAACTGAGCTAACTGAGCTAACTGAGCTAACTGAGCTAACTGGGCTAACTGGGCTAACTGAGCTAACTGAGCTAACTGAGCTAACTGGGCTAACTGAGCTAACTGAGCTAACTGAGCTAACTGAGCTAACTGGGCTAACTGAGCTAACTGAGCTAACTGAGCTAACTGAGCTAACTGGGCTAACTGAGCTAATTGGGCTAACTAAGCTAACTGAGCTAACTGAGCTAACTAAGCTAACTGAGCTAACTGAGCTAACTGAGCTAACTGAGCTAACTGGGCTAACTGAGCTAATTGGGCTAACTGAGCTATCTGAGCTAACTGAGCTAACTGGGCTAACTGAGCTAACTGAGCTAACTGAGCTAACTGGGCTAACTGAGCTAACTGAGCTAACTGAGCTATCTGAGCTAACTGAGCTAACTGGGCTAACTGAGCTAATTGGGCTAACTGAGCTATCTGAGCTAACTGAGCTAACTGGGCTAACTGAGCTAATTGGGCTAACTGAGCTATCTGAGCTAACTGAGCTAACTGAGCTATCTGAGCTAACTGAGCTAACTGAGCTAACTGAGCTAACTGAGCTAACTGGGCTAACTGAGCTAACTGAGCTAACTGGGCTAACTGAGCTAATTGGGCTAACTGAGCTATCTGAGCTAACTGAGCTAACTGAGCTAACTGGGCTAACTGAGCTAACTGAGCTAACTGAGCTAACTGAGCTAACTGGGCTAACTGAGCTAACTGGGCTAACTGAGCTATCTGAGCTATCTGAGCTAACTGAGCTAACTGAGCTATCTGAGCTAACTGAGCTAACTGAGCTAGCTGAGCTAACAAGCTGTGGTTTCCTCCCGGAGCTCATTGTAGATGATGTGAGCAATAAACTACAGCATCTTCCCAGCTCAGTGTGTGATCATTGTTCTTTATTGACTTTATTTGTGCATATTTCTCGTTTTCACGTGAGGACCGGAGGTTTAGCTTAGCATTAGCTTTCTCCGGTGCTAATGCTACAACAGGCTCCTCGAGGCTCAAACACATTCCCAGCGCAGATTCAGCCTCTGAAATAACCTTTCCTGGTGTTTAGATAAAGAAACACTGATGTGTCGTTGTAAAGTCTTTGTGAAAGTCCCAGAGCTGCTGTAGCTCCGGTTCATAATGAAGCTAAACCTCCGTGACTTGTGACTTGTTTACATCTGTGGGGCCGGCGTAGAATCTTCCCCGGTGGCTCAGCTACAACGTCACTATGGCAGGAAGCTTCTGATTGGTCGAGGCTCGCGAATTTCTCCAAAAAGTTCAACATTTCCCAACTCGAGCGTCGCACAGGAGGCGCGTGAGGCGCTGCGGGACCTCTTGACGCCCCCCGGAGGCGCGTCCTCCATATTTTAAATGTAAACCTGACGCTTTGGAGGCGCCGGCCGCGTTTGGTGTGGACGCAGCATAAGACTCTGAAGACTCTGTGACTCACAGCTGTGACCGAGATGACGCTGTGATCCAAATATGGTCATTTCCTTTGGGAGAGACAGCAGCGAGTAAAGCCGGGAGGAACATACACAGGAGCATGTGCAGACAGTAATAGAACTCCCTGGAGTGACCTTTTACCTGATCTGTGGAGAAGCATCTGATCCTGGTCTGGTTCTGGTTCTGGTCCTGGTCTGGTCTTGTTCTGGTCTTGGTCCTGGTCTTGTTCTGGTCTTGGTCCTGGTCCTGGTCTTGTTCTGGTCTTGGTCCTGGTCTTGTTCTGGTCTTGGTCCTGGTCCTGGTCTTGTTCTGGTCTTGGTCCTGGTCTTGGTCTTGGTCCCGGATCTCTGAGAGTGTTGTAATAAAGACAGAACTCCCCAGTGTCGCTTTTGACAGATCTTGTTTTCTCTCCATCCGTCAAACTGATTAGACTCTGAGGTTTAGTTTCTCCCGTTCTTCAGAGACTTTTCACAACCTCAGAAACATCAGAGACCTCATCTCAATCCTCTTCTATGGAAAAGGGTGACTGTTTTGTCTCCAGTTCGGCTTTACCCAAATCTGAAAGCTCCTCGACTGGAGAGCAACAGTGGAACTCCTCATTTGATTCGGCGGCACGGTGGTGCAGCGGTTAGCGCTCTCGCTTCACAGCTAGAAGGTCCGGGTTCGATTCCCACCAAGGACGGGGCCTTTCTGTGTGGAGTTTGCATGTTCTCCCCGTGTCTGCGTAGGTTTCCTCCGGGTCCTCCGGTTTCCCCTACCACTAAAAACATGTACAATAGGTCAGGATGAATGATGTGAGTGAGTGAATGTATGGTGGTGTCAGAGGGTCCGTTGGCGCAGACGTGTGTAGTCGCGAAAGCGCTTCTGACAGTCTCCCCCAGGGGAAACTGAAGCTACAAACGTAGCTTTCCACCACCGAGTGTGGAGTGAATGTACAATTGTCTCATGTAAAGAGCTTTGTGACTATATGTCTGTGAAAGGCGCTATATAAATAAAGATCTTCTTCTTCTTCTTCATTTGAAAGCTAAGGAAAACAGAACTGATCCTTTTGTCACACTTTCATGGTTTCATTGTCGCTTTTCTGGCACTATTTTCAAGAAGTCGGAGAAGTTCTGCTCGGTTCAGGCGGGGGTTAAGAGGTTTAAACTGGCTGCTCAATGAGAACACCCCGTCACAGCGCCCCCTAGCGCGGCCCAGCCTGACCCGGCCCCTCCCGGAGCAAAGTCTGAAGCCCAAAGTCCAGTCTGAGTGACGACTCCAGCTCGCGCCCAAAGCGACCTTTTCTCCGCAGAGCCGCTCCCAGTGAACCACTCCTGTCCCGAGGGCCGTGAACGCACCACGCCCCCCCCCTCCCACCGTCACTCCCCCCTCCCTCCCCCGTCCCCCGCCCCCCTCCCTCCCTCTCCCCTCCGCTCAGACCCGGGTGTCACTTGTCTCCAAACCCTCCGCTGTTCCGCCGCAGACTCACCGGGACGCGCCGCGCTCTGCAGCCGCCTCTCACGCCTCTTCCCCCGGGTACAGGATCCGTCTCAGAGCCGCTGTCCCACCATGGCTCCGCTGTGTGAGTAAAACACCGACGCTCGCTCACTTTAACGTCACTTTAGCGTCACTTTAGCGTCACTTTAAGGCTTCATGCGCTGCGTAAAAGCGGTTCTCCTTCACCTTCAGCTCTTGGCTCGGGTCCAGAGACTTTCCTGTTTTATTAAAGTTTACGTTAAAGCGCGTGAGTGACGCAGGGCCGGACTGGGACTGAGAACCAGCCCTGGACTCTGACCAGCCTGGCCCAAAGTAGCGTAAATGTGACACTTCCACAAATACATATGTTAACCTCTTAACCCCCGCCTGAACCGAGAGGATCTTTTTCCTCACGTCATCACATTTTTTTTCCATCATTTTTTTGTTGGTGTTCAACTCATTTATGTAACTTTTAGGTCATTTTTTTGTCACTTCTTATCACTTTTGTCAAATTTTAATCACATTTTTGTAAAAAAAAAAAAAAAGAAAAACAACATTTTTGTCATTTTTTTGTCAAATTTTGTCATATTTTTGTCACATTTTTTGGTCACATTTTTATCACAATTCTGTCATTTTTTTGTCGATTATTTATAAAATTTTTGTCAATTTCTTGTGACATTTTTGGGTCATTTTTTGGTCGATTTTTAAGTCATTTTGTTGTTTTTTTGTCAAATTTTGTCATATTTTTGTCATTTTTTTGTCATTTTTTGGTCGATTTTTTTCATTTTTTGTCAATTTTTTTTTCATTTTTTTGGTCAAATATTTATCAAATTTTGGCACATTTTTGTAATTTTTTTTGTATTTTTTTGTCACATTATTTTCATTTTTTCGTCAATTTTTTATCAAATTTTTATCACATATTTGTCACATTTTTAAAAATTTTTGTCATATTTTATCACATTTTTGTCCGATTTTTTGTCATTTTTTTCCTCCATTTTTTGTCAATTTCTTGTGACATTTTTGTGACATTTTTCATTTTTTGGTCGATTTTTGGTCATTTTTCTCACTTTTTTGTCACATTTCCATTGTTTTCGTCTCAGTTTTGTTGCTTTTTCTCACCTTTTTTCCAGAAGCTTTTGGATTGGGGTAAAGCCAAACTGGAGAAAATGTGCTCCCCAGGTCGTTTTTTTATTATTGTTTTTTTGATCGGCATCATCAGCAAAAAGAGCGGGAAAGGCAGTCGTAGAAACAGAAGCAAAATCATTCAT
Organism: Gobius niger; assembly: GCF_951799975.1. Lineage (NCBI taxonomy): Eukaryota > Metazoa > Chordata > Actinopteri > Gobiiformes > Gobiidae > Gobius > Gobius niger. Next base: position 118,288 of record NW_027639333.1, on the reverse strand, counting down.
ATAAATAATAAATAATAATGGTCCCAAAACTGAACCTTGTGGTGCACCATACTCCACGGAATTCCTTTTAGATTCATGTTTTTTTATACCGGGCTTTACCCAAATCTAAAAGCTTCTCGACTGGAGATCAACAATGTAACGCCTCATTTGAAAGCTAAGACCTACAAAAGTGACGGAAACTTTTCGTCGCCACATTTGTCATATTTTTGTTGTTTTTTTAATGATTTTTTCCAAAGTTTTTGTCGACTTTTCATCCTCTTTGTCGCTATTTTGGTGCTTTTCTTTTTAGCTTTTAGATTTGTGCCTTTTAGACTTTTCAGGTTCTGGTTTTGTGACTCGGAAACATGAAGTTTGATCGTGACAAAGAAGAGTTTGGTTGTTTTTGTTGTTGCTTCAGTTTGAATCAGAGCCGGTTACACATTATTCATGAAGGTGACTCTAGTGTGAAGGACGAGAACATGTGATACAGGAGGAAACTTCTGCTGTTGATGAGGGACATGAGGAGGACATGAGGAGGACATGTCTCAGGTTGAGCCTCTGCTGTGAGCGGCTCCTCGGGAGGGGGGGGGGGGGGGGTGATCGAGCTGATCATGAGGAGCACGTTTGTTCTGATGGCAACAGTATCGTCCAAAATGTTCCGCAGTGTCCCTTTAAAAATGTTCAGCCAGGTTTAAACTCGTTCATTCATAAATGTAGAAACGTCTCCTTTTCCAAACTCTTAACTCCCGCCTGAACCGAGAGCATTTTCTCCAGTTCAGCTTTACCCAAATCCTGTAGGCCAGTGTAACGCCTCATGTGAAAGACCTTCAAAACTAAATGGATCTTTTTCCTCACCTTTTTTATACTCCTCAAATTATTCACATTTTTTGGTCAAATTCTTATGACTTTTTCGTCAAATTTTTCTCAATTTTTCATAAATTTTTTGTCAAATTTCTGTCACTTTTTCGTTCATTTTTGTCGTGAATTTTTTGTCACTTTTTCTGCAAATTTTTCTCACTTTTTTGTCGAATTTGTGTCATTTTTTGTAAATGTTTTGCAAATTTTTAGTAAATTTTTAGTAAATTTTTAGTAAATTTTTAGTAATTTTTTTGTAAATTTTTTTCTGAATTTTTTGTAAATTTTTCATCAATTTTTTCTCAATTTTTCGTCAAATTTTCGTGACTTTTTGTCACTTTTTCATCCATTTTGTTGTTTTTTTGGTCAATTTCTTTGTCAATTTTTTGATCAATTTTTCTCACTTTTTCATCAATTTTTTCTTAAATTTTTCGTCAAATTTTTCTCACTTTTTCGTAAATTTTTTCTCACTTTTTTCACATTTCCATCATTGTTTTCGTCTCAGTTTTGTTGCTATTTTCTTTTGGATTGGGGTAAAGCTGGAGAAAATGTGCTCTGTTCAGGCGGGAGTTAAGGGGTTAAACAAAAATCCAAACTTTTCCAAATGATTAAAATCTTCCAAAAATGATACAATTTCCCAAAATGTTCCAAGAATTTTCTGAAACTGAAACACAAACTTTTCCGTAAATGACCATATTTGGATTCCAGCCTTTCCTGCTCCACGTGGATCCCAAACAGTGTGAGTGAGGGACAGAGACCTGGAGATGGTCCAGAGAGCCGGGCTGTGGTTCAGAGGTGGCGCCTCCTACAGGACACGGACGGAGAGGCAGGACTTTAACGGGGGAAACATGAAGCAAGAAAAATACTAAATAAATGAGGCACAAAGGAGGAAAATGGAGAATAAATTGTTGAATAAAAAATGAGCAAAAATGAGGCGAACGATAAACAATCAGACTTTTCCAAACTCCACCAAACAAAGGGAAGTAAAATCCTCTATCTGAGCTGAAACGACTCCTTTAATCCTGTCCCGGGACAAACCTCTGAAGATCTATTTCTAGTTCCTGCTTTCGATGCTTTTGTTTTCCTGATAGACCCTTTAACTGCTGACATCATCAGTGACATCATCTGGAGGCAGGAAGTGATCAAGAAAAAATAAGATTAAACTAAAACTAGCGATTGTAAGTGTAAAACTACAACTAAAACATGTGGTCTCGTTGTGGCTTAAGGTACAAGACCGAGAGACCCAATAGATACAGGCGGCATCTCGTCATAGAAGGGGGCGTGGCTTCGCCGAGGGGGCAAATAGAATCTTTAGAGAAACACAATTTTCCCTCTTTTCAGTCATTTTCTGGTGGAATATCAACTTATTTATCACATAAATAAAGTCAGGTGTAAATCGGGCCCATGTGGATATTTTCTCACAGCAGACTGTGCAGTAGAAGTGAAAAAACGGCAGTTGTAGCTCTGTAGCTCGCGCTAGCTAACCGTTAGCATTAGCCCGATGCTAACATGTAGCATCCTGTTAGCATTCTCCGTTGTTCATGTATTTATGGGCTGTTGAACCACTTTGCTCCTCCTCATGTCTTTGTTTCTTTATTTAGTAGAAACTATATTCATAATTCAGCGTTTGTTAAAGTAGTTTTTGAATAATTAGAGAAAATATACATTTTTCAAAATTGTTTCCCTCTTAACTGTTTTTAAAAATGACCATATATGGGCGATTCCAGAGATGCGTCTGTATCTATTGAGATAGATCGGAATCTAACCTCCTGCCTCCAGCTAAGCCCCGAATGTTTAAAAACAATTACAGGGTCGACACCGGTGGCTTTAACGGCTCAGCTCCACGTCAGGATTAAAGTGACAGAGTCAAACTAAACCTGCTCTGGTTAAAGGTCAAAGGTCACTGACGGAGAAGCTACAGGAACGACATAAAGGACCATCCTGTACTAAAGGGCCCGGGCTCAGGGCTGAACCCGTCACTATAGCAACGCTTTACCCCGGAATGTTCCACCGTGTGGCTTTAATCAGCCCGGGGAGATACAGTTAAGGGGAAAACAATTTGGGAAAAAATCTAAACTTTCTCTAATTATTCAAAACCTACTTTAACAGACGCTGAATTATGAATATAGTTTCTACTAAATAAAGATACAAAGACATGGGGAGGAGCAAAGTGGTTCAACAGCCCATAAATACATAAAAAACAGAGAATGCTAACGCTAGCTATAGCCTGCTACAACTGCCAATTTTTCACTTCTACTGAACAGTCTGCTGTGAGAAAATATCCATATGGGCCCGATTTACACCTGACTTTATTTATGTGATAAATAAGTTGATTTTCCACCAGAAAATGGCTAAAAAGAGTAAAAAATTGTGTTTCTCTAAAGATTCTATTTTCCCCCTCGGCGAAGCCACGCCCCCTTCTATGACGAGATGCCGTCTGTATCTATCAGCCCAGATAGATACAGACGGCATCTCTGGAATCGCCCATATATGGTCATGCTTGAAAACAGTAAAGGGGGAAAACAATTTGGAAAAAAATCTAAATTTTCTCTAATTATTCAAAACCTACTTTAACAAACGCTGAATTATGAATATAGTTTCTACTAAATAAAGATACAAAGACATGGGGAGGAGCAAAGTGGTTCAACAGTCCATAAATACATGAATAACGGAGAATGCTAACATGATGCTACATGTTAGCAGCGTGCTAATGCTAACGCTTGCTATAGCCTGCTACAACTGCCGTTTTTTCACGTCTACTGAACAATCTGCTGTGAGTAAATATCCACATGAGCCCGATTTACACTTAACTTTATTTATGTGATAAATAAGTTGATATTCCACCAAAAAATGGCTAAAAAGAGAAAATTGTGTTTCCCAAAAGATTCTATTTCCCCCTCGGCGAGGCCACGCCCCCTTCGATGACGAGATGCCGTCTGTATCTATACTTCCACTCTGCAGTAACAGTACTTTTACTCCAGTACAGTCAGAGCAAACGTTTGAAGTTTGAAAGTTGGAAAGGACTTTGACCAAGAGTGAGGAGTACTTCAGGTACTTCAGGTACTTCAGGTGTTTGTAGTACAAATACTGCACGAGCCAGTGTTTACAGCAAACTACTTCAGTCTGAACTCAGCGCTCTGCAACGAGGAAGTACTGCAGAGTATTGCAGAGTACTGACAGGAGTGAAAGTACACACAGAAGTATTTTGTGATATTGAGATTCTTTATCCTGGAGTTCGATTGTTTCACTAAAAACTACAGAAAAACAAAATGATTAAATCTAACGTGTTACAAATGTAAACCTGGGACATTATTATTTATTATTATTAAAATAAAGCAGATTTATTCCCTTGTTTTGGACGTGAACAGTAAAGTGTAAATAAAGTCTCTGTATCAGCGACTTCTGAAACTTCCTCATTCCTCCGTGACCCGTGTGACTCCGGGGTCAAAGGTGAACTTCTATAAAAAGTGAAAATGAGTTCCGTTCATGATATTTTTGAGGAAGTCAAAGCCCTGGCTCAGCAGTGGGCGGAGCCGGCTTCACATCAGGGCAGTGGGCGGAGCCGGCTTCACATCAGGGCAGTGGGCGGAGCCAGCTTCACATCAGGGCAGTGGGCGGAGCCAGCTTCACATCAGAGCAGTGGGCGGAGCCGGCTTTACATCAGGGCAGTGGGCGGAGCCGGCTTCACATCAGGGCAGTGGGCGGAGCCGGCTTCACATCAGGGCAGTGGGCGGAGCCGGCTTCACATCAGGGCAGTGGGCGGAGCCGGCTTCACATCAGGGCAGTGGGCGGAGCCGGCTTCACATCAGGGCAGTGGGCGGAGCCGGCTTCACATCAGGGCAGTGGGCGGAGCCGGCTTCACATCAGGGCAGTGGGCGGAGCCGGCTTCACATCAGGGCAGTGGGCGGAGCCGGCTTTACATCAGGGCAGTGGGCGGAGCCGGCTTCACATCAGGGCAGTGGGCGGAGCCAGCTTCACATCAGGGCAGTGGGCGGAGCCAGTTCACATCAGAGCAGTGGGCGGAGCCGGCTTCACATCAGGGCAGTGGGCGGAGCCGGCTTCACATCAGGGCAGTGGGCGGAGCCGGCTTCACATCAGGGCAGTGGGCGGAGCCAGTTTCACATCAGGGCAGTGGGCGGAGCCGGCTTCACATCAGGGCAGTGGGCAGAGCCAGCTTTACATCAGGGCAGTGGGCGGAGCCAGGGCAGTGGGCGGAGCCAGAGGAAGGATCTTCAGGCCTGTGTGAAAGTGACCTGGTTGTAAATTAATCCTGGAGGAGTTTATGGTTCAGCCATTAAACTGATACGGTCTCCACGGAAACGCTGAACAGCAAACAGGAAGTGACACGGATCTGAATGTGATGAACCCGGGCCTGGATCAGGGAACGTTTCATGAGCTCAGAGCTGCATCTGAAGGTTCTTCACCGTCTCTGAACATCAGAGACTCTGTTACGGAACAAGTCCCTCCCCCTCCTGCTGTTCAAACATCCAGACCAAGACCTGGACCGGGTTAAGTCTGAGACCAAGACCTGGACCGGGTTAAGTCTGACCTGGACCAGCAGAGGCGTCAGATGTTCACAGACCTGTTGATACGTGACACAAAGAACCGCCAGCTCTGACATTTAACACGAGGCTGCAGGAAAACAAATCAACTTCTGCTGATTATGATACTGAATATTACAGAACAATATAGATACAGACGCATCTCGTCATAGAAGGGGGCGTGGCCTCGCAGAGGGGGAAAATAGAATCTTCAGAGAAACACAATTTTCACTCTTTTTAGCCATTTTCTGGTGGAATATGAACTTATTTATCACATAAATGAAGTCAAGCGTAAATCAGGCCCATGTGGACATTTACTCACAGCAGATTGTTCAGTAGAAGTAGCAAGCGCGGTAGCAAGTGCGGTAGCAAGCGCTAGCTAACCGTTAGCATTAGCCCGATGCTAACGTTATCAAGTTAGCATTCTCCGTTATTCATGTATTTATGGGCTGTTGAACCACTTTGCTCCTCCCCATGTCTTTGAATCATTATTTAGTAGAAACTATATTCAAAATTCAGCGTTTGTTACAGTAGTTTTTCAATAATTAGAGAAAATATACATTTTTTCAAAATTGTTTTCCCCCTTAACTGTTTTTAAAAATGACCATATGTGGGCGATTCCAGAGATGCGTCTGTATCTATTGCTGGGTTGCAGGTGACATCACAGCGTTCTAAAGGTTTATAATATTATATAGAGGAAAAATCATTTTGTTTTTGAGGACATTTTTGGCCTTGTACAGAGAGATCATGGACCCAGTGACTGATATTAATGATGATTTTTTTAATTCACATATTTTCTTTTTAGCTACGACTTGTGATAGTGTAATGCTGTTAATAGGAAAAACTGGCTCCTGCCCCCGTTGGGTCCGATGACATCATCACATTCTAGAACCTGCAACCCAGCAATACCATGGTCTGGGTGAATACTGGATTCTGATTGGCTGGTGCATTATTTTGGTGTAACCGCACACGTAGTCCGGTAGTTAAATCACTGGGATGTCACTCCGCTGTGGCATCGCCATAGCAACGCCTGACACAGCTGAATCGATAAAGGCGTAATTAGTGACTGACAGGAACGTATGAGATGGATTTAGTGTTTGCTAAATGTTTGTAGAGGAGAGTGAGCAGCTAGGTTAGCTACTGTTAATAACATATGAGCTTTACATTTCTATTGGAAACGGTTAAGGCTATTCATCATTTTCAGGCGTACATAAAATGATCCTGCATTGAAGCATCTTTGTCTGGATTAGTAAAGTCAAACATAAAAGTTTGAGTTGGGGCGGCCCAGGTGTGAGCGACTCCACCGCAGCTGTTTCCATAAACAGTTGAGCTGGTTGAGCTAGCTAGCTTTAGCTTCAGGTTAAACCTTGTAAAAGGTAAATAACTCCTGCCCACGAGTGCCGCATATCGGTGTTTCCTTCCAGGGAAAAGTGTTTCCGGGTTAGTCCTGTTGTGTTGTGATTCTGTGCTGATGTTGTGTCGTTGACCCTGACTGAGATCCTCGTAATAGCTGCGGAGAATGACTCGCTCTGAGACCAGCCTTCAGTGACCGGCTAATAACCCACACACAATAGTCCCGTAGTCTGGCAGATTTAGTGACTTTAGTAAATGAAAAAACATTTATTATAAATGTTAGGTTTGTGGGACCCTGGTATAAGCGGATTAAACAACGAGGAGCCGCGTTAGACGTTATAATGCAGGAGGAACAACACTGTGTCGGGCGTTAGAACCGTCTAATGCGGCTCCGAGTGGTTTAATCCTTACTTACTGAACATTACTGAATATTGCTGAACGTTGCTGAACATTGGTCATAAACCAGTGCCACCGGCGGCCATTGAATCTCTGGGTACAATTCATGGCAGCGCCCACGGAAACTTCCTGGTGATTTTGGAGGAGCAGACGCACAAACACTAGCGTTAGCTTTAGCGTTAGCGTTAGCTTTAGCGTTGGCGTTGGCGTTAGCGTTAGCTGCTTTTGGAAACTGCGCCCGTCACATCAGTGAGAGCTCCTGGTGACATTGGGGTTATTCAGTCATGTCTGACACTCGCAGTGAACTTTGAACTCGGAGAACTTTGAAGACAGAGTGAATCATTACAGTTTATTGGCTCCAAAGTCCCATAATGCATCACTCTCCCTCCTCGGTCAGACGGGGCGTGGCCTCATGTTGTGTTCAGGCGACTGGGAAATGTCTGACCTCAGACCGGGAAACATGTCTTTGAGCCAGTTTACCCCAGTGGGGCCTGGGGCGGGGCCTGGGGGCGGGACCTGGGGGCAGGGCCTGGGGGCGGGACCTGGGAGGTCATAACATATAAAGACGTCTTGTTGTCACTCCTCCCCATTTAAAACATGGACTCCGTGATCAGCTCAGGCTCCGCCCTCAGAGCTCCTCATAGAGCTCCTGTGAGTTTCTTTAGACCAGGCTTTAAAGTCCTCATTGGATTCCACATTAAACTGGCTCTTCTGAATAACCACTAATGTGCAATAAGAGTCAGTATAACATGGGCAATAGGGGGCAGTGTAATGCGGGTCAGTGCAATACAGAATGGTGCAATATGGGTCAGTGCAATATCAGGTCTGTCAGGGCTTGTGGAATATTGGGGTTTGTGCAATACAGTCGATGCGTTTCCGTTACTATTTTCTATGTTGTCTTTTGAAAAACAAAGGCCAAATATAGAAATCACATCATGTTTGTTTTAACATGATGTGATTTCTGTTCTCGTCTCTGTCCCTCTGTATATAGTCTGTATATTCTGTATATAGTCTGTACATAGTCTGTATATAGTCTGTATATACTCTGTATATAGTCTGTATATACTCTGTATATACTCTGTATATAGTCTGTATATAGTCTGTATATAGTCTGTACATAGTCTGTATATAGTCCGTATATAGTCTGTATATAGTCTGTATATAGTCTGTATATAGTCTGTACATAGGCTGTATATAGTCTGTATATAGTCTGTACATAGTCTGTATATAGTCTGTATATAGTCTGTATATAGTCTGTATATAGTCTGTACATAGTCTGTATATAGTCTGTATATAGTCTGTATATAGTCTGTATATAGTCTGTATATAGTCTGTACATAGTCTGTATATAGTCTGTATATAGTCTGTACATAGTCTGTATATAGTCTGTATATAGTCTGTATATAGTCTGTATATAGTCTGTATATAGTCTGTACATAGTCTGTACATAGTCTGTACATAGTCTGTATATAGTCTGTACATAGTCTGTATATACTCTGTATATAGTCTGTATATAGTCTGTACATAGTCTGTATATAGTCTGTATATAGTCTGTACATAGTCTGTATATAGTCTGTATATAGTCTGTATATAGTCTGTATATAGTCTGTATATAGTCTGTATATAGTCTGTACATAGTCTGTATATAGTCTGTATATAGTCTGTACATAGTCTGTACATAGTCTGTATATAGTCTGTATATAGTCTGTATATAGTCTGTATATAGTCTGTACATAGTCTGTATATAGTCTGTATATAGTCTGTATATAGTCTGTATATAGTCTGTACATAGTCTGTATATAGTCTGTATATAGTCTGTATATAGTCTGTACATAGTCTGTATATAGTCTGTATATAGGCTGTATATAGTCTGTATATAGTCTGTATATAGTCTACATAGTCTGTACATAGTCTGTACATAGTCTGTATATAGTCTGTATATAGTCTGTATATAGTCTGTATATAGTCTGTATATAGTCTGTATATAGTCTGTATATAGTCTGTACATAGTCTGTACATAGTCTGTACATAGTCTGTACATAGTCTGTACATAGTCTGTATATAGTCTGTATATAGTCTGTATATAGTCTGTACATAGTCTGTACATAGTCTGTATATAGTCTGTACATAGTCTGTATATAGTCTGTATATAGTCTGTATATAGTCTGTACATAGTCTGTATATAATCTGTACATAGTCTGTATATAGTCTGTACATAGTCTGTATATAGTCTGTATATAGTCTGTACATAGTCTGTACATAGTCTGTATATAGTCTGTACATAGTCTGTATATAGTCTGTATATAGTCTGTATATAGACTGTATATAGTCTGTATATAGTCTGTACATAGTCTGTACATAGTCTGTATATAGTCTGTATATAGGCTGTATATAGTCTGTATATAGTCTGTACATAGTCTGTACATAGTCTGTATATAGTCTGTATATAGTCTGTATATAGGCTGTATATAGTGTGTATATAGTCTGTATATAGTCTGTATATAGTCTGTATATAGTCTGTACATAGTCTGTATATAGTCTGTATATAGTCTGTATATAGGCTGTATATAGTCTGTACATAGTCTGTATATAGTCTGTATATAGGCTGTATATAGTCTGTATATAGTCTGTATATAGTCTGTATATAGTCTGTATATAGTCTGTACATAGTCTGTATATAGTCTGTACATAGTCTGTATATAGTCTGTACATAGGCTGTATATAGTCTGTACATAGTCTGTATATAGTCTGTACATAGTCTGTATATAGTGTGTATATAGTGTGTATATAGTCTGTACATAGTCTGTATATAGTCTGTACATAGGCTGTATATAGTCTGTACATAGTCTGTATATAGTCTGTACATAGTCTGTATATAGTCTGTATATAGTCTGTATATTGTCTGTATATAGTCTGTACATAGTCTGTATATAGTCTGTACATAGGCTGTATATAGTCTGTACATAGTCTGTATATAGTCTGTACATAGTCTGTATATAGGCTGTACATAGGCTGTATATAGTCTGTACATAGTCTGTATATAGTCTGTATATAGTCTGTATATTGTCTGTATATAGTCTGTACATAGTCTGTATATAGTCTGTACATAGGCTGTATATAGTCTGTACATAGTCTGTATATAGTCTGTATATAGTCTGTATATAGTCTGTATATAGTCTGTATATAGTCTGTACATAGTCTGTACATAGTCTGTACATAGTCTGTATATAGTCTGTATATAGTCTGTATATAGGCTGTATATAGTCTGTACATAGTCTGTATATAGTCTGTACATAGTCTGTATATAGTCTGTACATAGTCTGTATATAGTCTGTATATAGTCTGTATATAGTCTGTATATAGTCTGTACATAGTCTGTACATAGTCTGTATATAGTCTGTATATAGTCTGTATATAGTCTGTATATAGGCTGTATATAGTCTGTACATAGTCTGTATATAGTCTGTACATAGTCTGTATATAGTCTGTATATAGTGTGTATATAGTCTGTATATAGTCTGTATATAGTCTGTACATAGTCTGTACATAGTCTGTATATAGTCTGTACATAGTCTGTATATAGTCTGTACATAGTCTGTACATAGTCTGTACATAGTCTGTATATAGTCTGTACATAGTCTGTATATAGTCTGTACATAGTCTGTATATAGTCTGTACATAGTCTGTATATAGTCTGTACATAGGCTGTATATAGTCTGTACATAGTCTGTATATAGTCTGTACATAGTCTGTACATAGTCTGTATATAGTGTGTATATAGTGTGTATATAGTCTGTATATAGGCTGTATATAGTCTGTACATAGTCTGTATATAGTCTGTACATAGTCTGTATATAGTCTGTATATAGTGTGTATATAGTCTGTATATAGTCTGTATATAGTCTGTACATAGTCTGTACATAGTCTGTATATAGTCTGTATATAGTGTGTACATAGTCTGTATATAGTCTGTACATAGTCTGTACATAGTCTGTATATAGTCTGTATATAGTGTGTACATAGTCTGTATATAGTCTGTACATAGTCTGTACATAGTCTGTATATAGTCTGTATATAGTCTGTACATAGTCTGTACATAGTCTGTACATAGTCTGTATATAGTCTGTACATAGTCTGTACATAGTCTGTATATAGTCTGTATATAGTCTGTATATAGTCTGTACATAGTCTGTACATAGTCTGTATATAGTCTGTATATAGTCTGTATATAGTCTGTACATAGTCTGTATATAGTCTGTACATAGTCTGTACATAGTCTGTACATAGTCTGTACATAGTCTGTATATAGTCTGTACATAGTCTGTACATAGTCTGTATATAGTCTGTATATAGTCTGTATATAGTCTGTACATAGTCTGTATATAGTCTGTATATAGTCTGTATATAGTCTGTACATAGGCTGTATATAGGCTGTATATAGTCTGTATATAATGTCTGTATATACTCTGTATATAGTCTGTATATACTCTGTATATAGTCTGTATATAGTCTGTATATAATCTGTATATAGTCTGTATATAGTCTGTGTATAGTCTGTATATAGTCTGTATATAGTCTGTATTAATCTGTATTGTCCCTCATTTTAAACAAAAAAAACAGCTGATCGTAGGACGTGGCTGATGGTTTGTCATCTGGTGTGGCCTCGTGTGAACACGGACTGAACCCACTCTGAGCTAACTGCCAGGGCGGCCTCGGGTCGACCCACACGGCTCCAACATGAGAAAACGCCCTAAGCGTGTTTGAGCCTCCACAGGCTCTGGAGCCAGTCAGTAACTGAAAATGCTTCTACTGTTTCGAGAGTTTGGACGTTTGAAGTCCCACTAGAATCATGTCTACCAAGTGTCTCATGGAGTCGCCCCTGACCACAAGGGGGCGGTATTTCAGCAATGTCACCTCCATGAGGACCAAAGAGACGCACGCTCCTCACTCATAGGTTAAGAAGTATAACATGAACTGCCCCCTCTCAGTCGCCCCCTCTCTGTCGCCCCCTCTCTGTCGCAGGAAGTGAGGTCAGGAATACCCACAATCCCCTGCAGCTCGTGGATCTGCAGAAACTCCTCTTTTCGGTTTGAGATAAAACTCAGACAGAAACATCCCAGAAATGTGTCGAACAAACACACAAACAGGAAACAGGAAGTTGCGGGTTCCACCAATCGCGGCCCGACCCTGACCCCGGCCCCCGAGCGTGTCGGCCAATGGGAGCGCGGCGCGGGGCGGACAGTGACGGACGCCGCTGCAGATACGACAGAGTTAGATACGACTATTTTTACTGGAGTCCGAGTCAGAGCGGCTCCAGAAAACACTACCGGAAACACGGAGACAGTTTCTGTTTCCTCCAGAGAAAACAAAACAAGCTTCACTCTGCAGATGCAAACTAATCATCTCTGTACGGCCAATCAGAACTGAGGGCGGAGTCACTCTGTCAGGTCGTGAGAGGGAGCGTGAGCGCCCCCTGCTGAAGAATAACTCAGTCAAAACCTCAATCACTGCAATGGCCGTAAATCTCGCATTCCAGAATCCAAAATGGAAGACCCTGGAAAACACAGGGCTGCGTCCGAAACGAGCAGATTGGTCAGAGCCAAACCGGACGTGCGTCAGCGTCCGCCATGACAAGATACTTCCGAATTGGTCTGTCAGTTAGGAAGGAGTTAGGAAAAGGAGCCTCGATGCTAACTATCATAGCCACTTTAGCATAGGGACCTCTTGTGCAAACTATCATAGCCACTTTAGCATAGGGACCTCTCATGCTAACTATCATAGCCACTTTAGCATAGGGACCTCTGGTGCTAACTATCATAGCCACTTTAGCATAGGGACCTCTGGTGCTAACTATCATAGCCACTTTAGCATAGGGACCTCTGGTGCTAACTATCATAGCCACTTTAGCATAGGGACCTCTGGTGCTAACTATCATAGCCACTTTAGCATAGGGACCTCTGGTGCTAACTATCATAGCCACTTTAGCATAGGGACCTCTGGTGCTAACTATCATAGCCACTTTAGCATAGGGACCTCTGATGCTAACTATCATAGCCACTTTAGCATAGGGACCTCTGATGCTAACTATCATAGCCACTTTAGCATAGGGACCTCTGATGCTAACTAACCGGTGATTAGGAGCTATGTGCCGTCCCATAAGCCACTGCACCAAACCCCCCCACCCTCGAGTGATTCAAGCACCACTGTTGATTGACAGGAGCACATTTAATAATAAAAATAATAATAATAAAAAATGTTCAAAATGCTGCTGAAGCTCTAGTTCCCGAACTGCACAGATCTAACAGTCGACCCATGAAAGGTTAAGGAGTTAGTGCTGGTGTTAGAGCTTAGAGGCTGTGATGTGATGGTTTCAGACGCAGCCAAAGGCAATAACACTGTAATGTAAGACTGAGGGGACACAGCGCCCCCTGTGGTCGTAGTTACTGCTGTGTTTGTATATAACACTGTAATGTAAGACTGAGGAGACACAGCGCCCCCTGTGGTCGGAGTTACTGCTGTGTTTGTATATAATACTGTAATGTAAGACTGAGGAGACACAGCGCCCCCTGTGGTCATATTACTGCTGTGTTTGTATATAATACTGTAATGTAGGACTGAGGAGACACAGCGCCCCCTGTGGTCGTAGTTACTGCTGTGTTTGTATATAACACTGTAATGTAAGACTGAGGAGACACAGCGCCCCCTGTGGTCATAGTTACTGCTGTGTTTGTATATAATACTGTAATGTAAGACTGAGGAGACACAGCGCCCCCTGTGGTCATATTACTGCTGTGTTTGTATATAATACTGTAATGTAGGACTGAGGAGACACAGCGCCCCCTGTGGTCGTAGTTACTGCTGTGTTTGTATATAACACTGTAATGTAAGACTGAGGAGACACAGCGCCCCCTGTGGTCATAGTTACTGCTGTGTTTGTATATAATACTGTAATGTAAGACTGAGGAGACACAGCGCCCCCTGTGGTCATAGTTACTGCTGTGTTTGTATATAACACTGTAATGTAAGACTGAGGAGACACAGCGCCCCCTGTGGTCGTAGTTACTGCTGTGTTTGTATATAACACTGTAATGTAAGACTGAGGAGACACAGCGCCCCCTGTGGTCATAGTTACTGCTGTGTTTGTATATAATACTGTAATGTAAGACTGAGGAGACACAGCGCCCCCTGTGGTCGTAGTTACTGCTGTGTTTGTATCAGCCGTCAGTGAAATCCTGATGTTTTGTTTGCTCTAAATCATTGACTCGTGACTCAGACTCTCCTCAGACACTTCCTGGTTCTTTATGGAGCTGTCAATCATTTACACTTCGCTCAGAGGTGACTCAGGCCACAGAGAGACGGGAATAATATAGTTTTAGAGAGACTAAAATAATAATAATAACAATAATATAGACTCAAATAATATAGTTTACATTTACTCTGATAATACAAAACAATGCTTTTGATGATTTATCTCAGGCGTGAGTGGAACTGTGTCACGGAGGGAGATTTATGTATGATTTATGAGATTTATGTATATACAGTGTGAAAAGGACTTAAAGTATTTTATCCTGAGTATTTGATAATGTGTGTATTTTCCTGAGTATTTGATAATGTGTGTATTTTCCTGAGTATTTGATAATGTGTGTATTTTCCTGAGTATTTGATAATGTGTGTATTATCCTGAGTATTTGATAATGTGTGTATTATCCTGAGTATTTGATAATGTGTGTATTTTATCCTGAGTATTTGTATATTTTGTGCTTCAGGTGAGTCGAGACGATGCCGATCTTCAAGCAGCTGCGTCTGAAAGGCGGAGGTCCCACTCTTTACAACGCTCTGGTCCTGAGGAGGATGAGCCTCAACATCACGCCCGGACACAACCCCTTCAGCGACGACAGTGAGCAGGATGCCCTTCCTCACACACAACACGCACACGCACACACACACAAACACACCGTCTTGTACTGCTGTCTTAGTGAGGACACTCATAGACATAATGTATTACCCAGACCCTGAGCCCCAAACCACTGATCTCTGGCCTCAGGTTCTCGCTCTAAACTAACACACAAGCTAACACACATGCTAACACACAAGCTAACACACACGCTAACACACATGCTAACACACACGCTAACACACACGCTAACACACAAGCTAACACACAAGCTAACACACAAGCTAACACACAAGCTAACACACAAGCTAACACACAAGCTAACGCACATGCTAACGCACACGCTAATGCACGCACACACGCTAGCACACATGCTAACACACAAGCTAACACACAAGCTAACACACAAGCTAACACACAAGCTAACACACATGCTAACACACAAGCTAACACACAAGCTAACACACAAGCTAACACACACGCTAGCACACATGCTAACACACACGCTAACACACACGCTAACACACATGCTAACACACAAGCTAACACACAAGCTAACACACATGCTAACACACAAGCTAACACACAAGCTAACACACAAGCTAACACACAAGCTAACACACACGCTAGCACACAAGCTAACACACATGCTAACACACACGTTAACACACATGCTAACACACAAGCTAACATACATGCTAACACATGCTAACACACATGCTAACACAGAAGCTAACACACATGCTAACACACACGTTAACACACATGCTAACACACATGCTAACACAGAAGCTAACACACATGCTAACACACACGTTAACACACATGCTAACACAGAAGCTAACACACATGCTAACACACACGTTAACACACATGCTAACACACAAGCTAACATACATGCTAACACATGCTAACACACATGCTAACACACAAGCTAACACACAAGCTAACACACAAGCTAACACACAAGCTAACACACACGCTAGCACACAAGCTAACACACATGCTAACACACACGCTAACACACATGCTAACACACACGCTAACACACATGCTAACACACACGTTAACACACATGCTAACACACAAGCTAACATACATGCTAACACACACGCTAACACACACGCTAACACACATGCTAACACAGAAGCTAACACACATGCTAACACACACGTTAACACACATGCTAACACACAAGCTAACATACATGCTAACACATGCTAACACACATGCTAACACACAAGCTAACACACATGCTAACACACGCTAATGCACGCACACACGCTAGCACACAAGCTAGCACACACGCTAACACACACACTAGCACACACGCTAACGCTCACGCTAATGCACGCGCACACGCTAACACACGCTCACACTAACACACACGCTAACACACGCTCACACTAACACACACGCTAACACACAAGCTAGCACACACGCTACCACATGCTAACGCACATGCTAGCGCTCTGGTCTGGTCTCAGGTTCTCGCTCTAACCTCTGGTCTCTCTTTTCGTCTCTGTTATGAACGTTTCCTCTCTGATTGTTTGATTAAAACACCTCCCTCTCTCTGATTGGTTGGTCTGACTCTCTTTTCTGTGATTGGCCAGGTCTGGAGGAGGGGCGGGGCTGGTCGCCGGGCGGATCGCTGCTGGACGGAGACGTTCCTCGCGACAGGAACCCGTTCGAGGACGAAGAGGACGAGAACGCGGCCAATGAGGGCCGAGGAGGCGGGGGCGATGGCAAGGGAGGCGGGGCCAAAGGCAAAGGGGGCGGGTTTAAGATGGTGTCACCGCTGAAGACTTTGGGGAAACTGGGGAGGAGTCTGAGGGCGTCAGGACGGAGGAAAGATGGAGGAACGCCGTCGCCTGCAGAGTCTCCGGGAGAGAAGAAGAAGAGAGGGAGGCGGAGCTCCGAGGGATCGCTGCTCAGGTAACGCCCACCTGCTCAGGCAACGCCCACTTGCTCAGGTAACGCCCACCTGCTCAGGCAACGCCCACCTGCTCAGGCAACGCCCACCTGCTTAGGTAACGCCCACCTGCTCAGGCAACGCCCACCTGCTCAGGCAACGCCCACCTGTTCAGGCAACGCCCACCTGCTCAGGCAACCTCTGGTCTCTGGTTCTTGCTCTAACCTCAGCTCCATAAATGGCTAGTACACATGCTAACACACATGCTAGCACACACGCTAACACACACGCTAACACACACGTTAACACACACGCTAACACGCGAGCACACAAGCTAGCACACATGCTAACACACACGCTAACACACGCGCTAACACACACGCTAACACGCTAGCACACAAGCTAACACACACGCTAGCACACATGCTAACACACAAGCTAACACACACGCTAGCAGACATGCTAACACACGTGCTAACACGAGCTAACACACATGCTAGCGCTCACGCTAATGCACGCGCACACGCTAACACACAGGGTAACACACACGCTAATGCTAACACACACGCTAATTCACATGCTAACGCTCACGCTAGCGCACACGCTATCAAAGACACTATCAAAGACGCTATCACACACGCTAACACACACGCAAACATACATGCTAACACACACGCTAACACACATGCTAGCATACACGCTAAATACACGCTAACTCATTTGCTAACGCTCCCGCTAGCGCACACGTTATCACACACGCTAACTCACATGCTAACACACACGCTAACACACACGCTAACCTGCTCAGGTAACGCCCACCTGGATCAGGTAACCTCTGGTCCGGTCTCTGGTCTCAAGTTCCCGCTCTAATCTCTGGTCTCAGGTCTCAGGTTCGCGCTCTAACCTCCTCTCTGGTCTCAGGTTCGCGGGCCGGTACCGGGACTCCCTCTCCCGTAAGGACTGCGTGTCGAACGGAGACCAGGGCTCTGAGGAAGACTCCCAGAGCCGCCGCCTGTCGCTGATGAAGATGGTCCTGGGCAAACACAAGCGAGAGTCCGGGTCTGAGCGAGCCTCTCTGGGACCGGAGCCCGCAGTCGGACCACCGCCCGAGGAGGAGGTGGTCAAACCCCGAGAGCCGCTGTCGGGTAAGACACGAACCCGAGATCGACCGCAGCGTTTCTACAGGAAACTGTTCAATGACGTCTTAAAGGATCTGCATCTGCTGTTAAAGTAAAGTACAGGCAGTTACATGATGCACCTCGACCACTATGGAGGACCCCAAACGACAAGATGCTTGGATTCAGTTAACTCCGCCCCCTCCCCGAGTAGATGCAGCGATGCAAGTTTAGCAGTGGTAGAAATATAAATATCTCAGCAAAAAGTGAAGTTGACATCTGCAACACAGCTTCAAAAATGGCTAACACACATGCTAACACACAAGCTAACACACACGCTAACGCACGCGCTAACATACACGCTAGCACACACGCTAACATACACGCTAACGCACGCGCTAACATACACGCTAGCACACACGCTAACATACACGCTAACATACATGCTAACACACATGCTAACACACACGCCAGCATACACGCTAGCACACACGCTAACACACACGCTAACACACATGCTAACACACAAGCTAGCATACACGCTAACACACACGCTAGCATACACGCTAACACACACGCTAACACACATGCTAACACACACGCCAGCATACACGCTAACACACACGCTAACGCTCACACTAATGCACATGCTAGCGCACACACTAGCGCATGCGCACACGCTAACACACACGCTAATATACACGCTAACACACATGCTAACACACACGCTAGCATACACGCTAACACACACGCTAGCATACACGCTAACACACACGCTAACACACACGCTAGCATACACGCTAACACACACGCTAACACACACGCTAGCATACACGCTAACACACACGCTAACACACACGCTAACACACACGCTAGCATACACGCTAACACACACGCTAACACACACGCTAGCATACACGCTAACACACACGCTAACACACACGCTAGCATACACGCTAACACACACGCTAACACACACGCTAACACACACGCCAGCATACACGCTAACACACACGCTAACGCTCACACTAATGCACATGCTAGCGCACACACTAGCGCATGCGCACACGCTAACACACACGCTAATATACACGCTAACACACATGCTAACACACACGCTAGCATACACGCTAACACACACGCTAACACACACGCTAGCATACACGCTAACACACACGCTAACACACACGCTAGCATACACGCTAACACACACGCTAACACACACGCTAACACACACGCTAACACACACGCTAATATACACGCTAACACACATGCTAACACACACGCTAGCATACACGCTAACACACACGCTAGCATACACGCTAACACACACGCTAACACACACGCTAGCATACACGCTAACACACACGCTAATGCTCACACTAATGCACATGCTAGCGCACACTCTAGCGCATGCGCACACGCTAACACACACGTTAACATACACGCTAGCACACACGCTAACACACACGCTAACACACACGCTAACACGCATGCTAACGCAAATGCTAACACTCACACTATTTTCTCCAGTTCAGCTTTACCCAAATCCTGTAGACCAGTGTAACACCTCATTTGAAAGACCTACAAAACTAAATCGATCTTTTTCCTCACGTCAGATTTTTTTCATCACTTTTTTTGTCGGACAGTCGTCTCATTCTTGTCAAATTTCCGTGACTTTTTTGTCACCTTTTCGTCAAATTATTCGCATTTTTTTGTAAAATTCGTATCACTTTTAGTCAATTTTTTGTCAATTTTTTGTCACTTTTTCGTAACTTTTTTCTCACTTTTTTCACATTTTCATCCCTGTTTTCGTCTCACTTTTGTTGCTATTTTCACACCTTTTTTCCAGAAGCTTTTGGATTGGGGTAAAGCCGGAGAAAATGTGCTCGGTTCAGGCGGGGGTTAAGGGGTTAACATCAGCGTGACGGTGCTTGTGCTGCCCCCTGCTGGTCTTCATGGGCGTGACATGCGCGACATCCGACGTCTTTACCGTCGAAGATGCCGACGTCTGACCTAAAACATGCACAATGGGGGCCAGTGTTTCCCTGAGGAGGACGCACATTCCTCCTCAGGGACAGAGGGTCAGATTTAAGGCGGAGCGTTTTTTTCTCTCTCTTCCTTTAAGGTGGATTTCCTGCCCAGGCCTGCGGTAATCAGATCCATCTCCAGCGGAGGTCGGCGCGGGTACAGGAGCGGGGGGGGGGCGAGGGGGGGCGAGGACGAGGGGGGGGGGACGGGACGAGGAGGAGGGGGGGGTGAGGCAGCGGGCCGTGAAGGGGACATTCCTTAAACTCATTTCAACAAAACGCAGATCAGGGCAAAGACGCAGAACCCGGATCTTGATGTAACGGAGGTCAGAGCAACACAGGACTGTCCCAAAACATGCACAAGAGGGGCGCCCTTCAGGAGCTGCAGAGGTTTAGCTGCTGAGACGAGGAAACTACAAACCCGGAAAAGCGTTTTCTTTAAATAATAGTAACCACTGTGCCACCGAGGAGAGAAACCCTTCACTAAAGGCACTAAAGTAAAAGTGGTTTTATTAAAGGGACAGTTTAATCTAAACGGCCGAACAGGAAACCTCCGGGAGGAAACCCACAAGCGTCGCTTTAACTTCATGTTCTGTCTGATAAAGTGGTTCTGATGTTTTGGCTCCGTGTCCGTTATCGGAGGGAAACAGTCTGAGGGACATATTTCTGATGTCCCAGGTTCTTCACGGGGAGGAGTTCATCCACACGTTTAAAGGAACAGTGCACGAGTTCTTCAGGACCTTCCCCCGTGCCTTCAGTCACGTAAACACAGCGCAGACGGCGTTAGCATTTAGCCTCTCTCCTCTATAGCTCCAAAACAGGTCAAGATAGAAGCTAGAGGAGCTTGGTAGCTTCTGTCTTGACCTGTTTTGGAGCTATAGAGGGAGAGGCTAAATGCTAACGCCGTCTGCGCTGTGTTTACGTGACTGAAGATCAGACAGGTCCTAAAGAACTCGTCACAGCTCAGGTAAGAACATGTCTCAGTGTGGAAAAACGGTGGCCTGTTCCTTTAAAGAAATTGACCAAAAATTTGACAAAAAAATGGACAAAAAAAGGACAAAAAAAATGACAAAAAATGACTAAAAAACGACAAAAAAATGACAAAAAATGACAAAAAATGGACAAAAAAATGGACAAAAAATGACAAAAAATGACAAAAAAACGACAAAAAATGACAAAAAATTATAAAAAATTGACCAAAAAATGGACAAAAAAATGGACAAAAAAAGGACAAAAAAAATGACAAAAAATGACTAAAAAACGACAAAAAATGACAAAAAAATGACAAAAAATGGACAAAAAAATGGACAAAAAATGACAAAAAATGACAAAAAAATGACAAAAAATGACAAAAAATTATAAAAAATTGACCAAAAAATGGACAAAAAAATGACAAAAAAATGACAAAAAATGACAAAAAAACGACAAAAAATGACAAAAAATGATACAAAATTGACCAAAAAATTGACCAAAAAATGGACCAAAAAATGGACAAAAAAATGACAAAAAAACGACAAAAAATGACAAAAAATGATAAAAAAACGAAAAATGCTAACGTTAGCTAAATGCTAACGCCGTCTGCGCTGTGTTTACGTGACTGAAGATCAGACAGGTCCTAAAGGACTCGTCACAGCTCAGGTAAGAACATATCTCAGTGTGGAAAAACGCTGGCCTGTTCCTTTAAAGAAATTGACCAAAAATTTGACAAAAAAATGGACAAAAAAAGGACAAAAAAAATGACAAAAAATGACTAAAAAACGACAAAAAAATGACAAAAAAATGACAAAAAATGGACAAAAAAATGGACAAAAAATGACAAAAAATGACAAAAAAATGACAAAAAATGACAAAAAACTGGACAAAAAAATGACAAAAAAACGACAAAAAATGACAAAAAATTATAAAAAATTGACCAAAAAATGGACAAAAAAATGACAAAAAAATGACAAAAAATGACAAAAAAACGACAAAAAATGACAAAGAATGATAAAAAATGGACAAAAAAATGACAAAAAAACGACAAAAAATGACAAAGAATGATAAAAAATGGACAAAAAAATGACAAAAAAATGACAAAAAAACGACAAAAAATGACAAAAAATGATACAAAATTGACCAAAAAATGGACAAAAAAATGGACAAAAAAATGACAAAAAATGATAAAAAATTGACAAAAAATGGACAAAAAAATTGACCAAAAAATGACAAAAAATGATAAAAAAACGAAAAATGCTAACGTTAGCTAAATGCTAACGCCGTCTGCGCTGTGTTTACGTGACTGAAGATCAGACAGGTCCTAAAGAACTCGTCAAAGCTCAGGTAAGAACATATCTCAGTGTGGAAAAACGCTGGCCTGTTCCTTTAAAGGCACAAACATCTGAAACATCTGAAGCTGAAGAGCCTGAGTGAAGTTGGTCCCACAGGGTGAAGTCCAGTGTTAATGTCGTCGACTAAAATATTTAGTCTTAATTTTAGTCAAAGTGATATTTTTGACGACTAAAATTGGACTAAAACTAAATTAAAAGTTTCTCATGAGACTAAAACTGTGACTAAAATGTCCAGATATTTTAGTCGACTAAAATAAGACTAAATAAAATGAAAAGGAGAGACTAAAATCATCCAAACTTCTATTGAGCGTCTGAAAGAGCCTCAGATCATGTAAAGTCACTATAAATATAAGTCGACTAAATTAGTCTTAATTTTAGTCGACTAAATTGACATGCAATTTTAGTCGACTAAAACTAGACTTTTAGTCAAAAGACCAAGACTAAAACTAAAATAAAATATGTTGTCAAAATTAACACTGGTGAAGTCAAGTTAAAACTGTGAAACAAAAACCAGTGAGGCCCAGATCCTGTTCCTATAGAACAGGGGTGTCCAAACCTTTTTTCCTGTGGGGGCCGCATACTGAAGCGTACACAGGGTGAAGGGCCACAGATCGGTGGTTAGTGCCGCAAAACCTTTGACTAGCAGAGGTTTAAATTGCGCCCACACCTTTATTTCTGCTCAAAACCTTCATGCAGCTCCGTCTCACAGTAAAAGGTTCGTTGTTTGGTTAGAATTGTGTAGAATTATTACATTTCAAATATAAAGGACTATCTCTGATGATGTGTCCCGATTCAGCAAGAAGGCAGAGGGCCACCAAAAATTGGTCTGAGGGCCGCATTTGGCCCCCGGGCCGCACTTTGGACACCCCTGCTATAGAAGCTCGTTTCCGCCATGTTAAAAAATTAAAGCCCAACGGGAAGTCAAAATTACGACTTTTAAAACTCAGAGTTTTTGTGATTAATTTTTGGTTAAATGCAGACTTTTTTTTATCAACAATGAGGTGTTTTGCACATGCTAACCAGGCTAACCAGGCTAACCAGGCTAACCAGGCTAACCAGGCTAACCTAGACTAGCCATTGTCCACGGGAATCGCCCTTTTATCCTGGGGGAGACCATAGGGGGGGCCACAGGACATTTCAGGTGAAGCTCCGCCTCTGCGGCGTCTTCTCCTCCGTCTGCGCTGACTTTGGCCCAGAGCTCGGTCTAAAGTGACAAAGTAACGAGGAGGGAAAGATCTGCCACAGCTGAACAAACAGCAGGAGAACATTCAGAGGAACATGAGAGGAACACGAGAGAAACACGAGCCGGAGCAGGATCTGGGCCAGAACCACACATGGTCTCATGTTTCAGACGCTGAGCCTGGGCTGCTCTGCAGGGGGCGCTCTGTGCAGTCTTCAGCTTCAGACCAGGTGCAGTCGGAGAATCGGGCTCCGAGCAGACGCACATGAGAGACATTCAGCACAGTAAACGACTCTGCACGATGGGAGACCACGCCTCCCACCAGAACATCAGCTGGGGTTGATGTTCTGGTATTTTCAAATTTCCCTCCTTCCTCAGTTTCATCATATGTTCAGCCCCTCCAGGATTTTATTTTAACTATTAACACAAAATCTGGTCACCTGGTAACCCCGCGGACATGAGAGAGGCGGGTCCCTTGTGCCCCCCCGTAGGGCTGTGCAATTAATCGAAATTCGATTACAATTTCGATTACAACAGTAAACGATTACAAAATTAGCATAATCGCCAAAAATCAATTATAATTTTTTTTTTTTCAATTTTTTCAATATTTTGTTTTTAAAAAAAAAAATTTCTTCTAATTTTTGGATTTTTGTCACTTTTTTGATGGATTTTTGTCACTTTTTTGATGGATTTTTGTCATTTTTTTTGATGGATTTTTGTCTTTTTTCTGCTGGATTTTTGTCACTTTTTTGATGGATTTTTGTCATTTTTTTTTATGTATTTTTGTCACTTTTTTGATGAATTTTTGTCACTTTTTTGATGGATTTTTGTCTTTTTTCTGCTGGATTTTTGTCACTTTTTTAAATGGATTTTTGTCTTTTTTTGATGGATTTTTGTCACTTTTTTGATGGATTTTTGTCACTTTTTTGATGGATTTTTGTAATTTTTCTGCTGGATTTTTGTCACTTTTTTGATGGATTTTTGTCACTTTTTTGATGGATTTTTGTCACTTTTTTGATGGATTTTTGTCACTTTTTTGATGGATTTTTGTCTTTTTTCTGCTGGATTTTTGTCACTTTTTTGATGGATTTTTGTCACTTTTTTGATGGATTTTTGTCTTTTTTCTGCTGGATTTTTGTCACTTTTTTGATGGATTTTTGTCACTTTTTTGATGGATTTTTGTCACTTTTTTGATGGATTTTTGTCACTTTTTTGATGGATTTTTGTCATTTTTTTGATGGATTTTTGTCACTTTTTTCATGGATTTTTGTCACTTTTTTCATGGATTTTTGTCACTTTTTTCATGGATTTTTGTCACTTTTTTCATGGATTTTTGTCTTTTTTTTGATGGATTTTTGTCACTTTTTTGATGGATTTTTGTCACTTTTTTGATGGATTTTTGTCACTTTTTTGATGGATTTTTGTCACTTTTTTGATGGATTTTTGTCATTTTTTTGATGGATTTTTGTCACTTTTTTGATGGATTTTTGTCACTTTTTTGATGGATTTTTGTCACTTTTTTGATGGATTTTTGTCTTTTTTTTGATGGATTTTTGTCACTTTTTTGATGGATTTTTGTCACTTTTTTGCTGGATTTTTGTCACTTTTTTGCTGGATTTTTGTCACTTTTTTGATGGATTTTTGTAACTTTTTTGCTGGATTTTTGTCACTTTTTTGATGGATTTTTGTCACTTTTTTTATGGATTTTTGTCTTTTTTTTATGGATTTTTGTCATTTTTTTGATGGATTTTTGTCACTTTTTTGATGGATTTTTGTCACTTTTTTGATGTATTTTTGTCACTTTTTTGATGGATTTTTGTCATTTTTTTGATGGATTTTTGTCACTTTTTTGATGGATTTTTGTCACTTTTTTGATGGATTTTTGTCACTTTTTTGATGGATTTTTGTCATTTTTTTGATGGATTTTTGTCACTTTTTTGATGGATTTTTGTCACTTTTTTGATGGATTTTTGTCTTTTTTTTGATGGATTTTTGTCACTTTTTTGATGGAATTTTGTCACTTTTTTGATGGATTTTTGTAATTTTTTTGATGGATTTTTGTCATTTTTTTGATGGATTTTTGTCACTTTTCTGCTGGATTTTTGTCACTTTTTTGATGGATTTTTGTAATTTTTTTGATGGATTTTTGTCACTTTTTTGATGGATTTTTGTCACTTTTCTGCTGGATTTTTGTCACTTTTTTGATGGATTTTTGTCACTTTTTTGATGGATTTTTGTCACTTTTTTGATGGATTTTTGTCACTTTTTTGATGGATTTTTGTCACTTTTTTGATGGATTTTTGTCATTTTTTTGATGGATTTTTGTCACTTTTTTGATGGATTTTTGTCACTTTTTTGATGGATTTTTGTCTTTTTTTTGATGGATTTTTGTCACTTTTTTGATGGAATTTTGTCACTTTTTTGATGGATTTTTGTAATTTTTTTGATGGATTTTTGTCATTTTTTTGATGGATTTTTGTCACTTTTCTGCTGGATTTTTGTCACTTTTCTGCTGGATTTTTGTCACTTTTTTGATGGATTTTTGTCACTTTTTTGATGGATTTTTGTCACTTTTCTGCTGGATTTTTGTCACTTTTTTGATGGATTTTTGTCACTTTTTTGATGGATTTTTGTCACTTTTTTCTGCTGGATTTTTGTCACTTTTTGCTGGATTTTTTTAAAGGCAACAAATAATCGTTTGAATAATCGTGATTTCAATTATGACAAAAATAATCGTGATTATAATTTTTTCAATAATCGAGCAGCCCTACCCCCCCCGTGTGACTCATGACCCGCTCTGTTCCTCCAGTGCTGGAGATCCTGCAGTTGGTGAAAAAGCGCGACCTGTTCTTGGCCGACGCCCACATCCTGGAGCTGGAACAGGAAGTGGCGGCGTCATGTGACCAGAGTGACGAATCGGGGCGGGACAACGGCCGGCGCCGCGCCAAAGACGTGGAGCTGCTGTACGAGGAGCTGCAGAAGGAGCTGTGGTCCGTGGTCCGGGAGGCGCTGAGGAGCCCGACCGCCGGACCCAACCTGGGCCTCGTGGTGCAGGTGAGACTGACTGACCTGGGCCTCGTGGTGCAGGTGAGACTGACTGACCTGGGCCTCGTGGTGCAGGTGAGACTGACCTGGGCCTCGTGGTGCAGGTGAGACTGACTGACCTGGGCCTCGTGGTGCAGGTGAGACTGACCTGGGCCTCGTGGTGCAGGTGAGACTGACCCAACCTGGGCCTCGTGGTGCAGGTGAGACTGACCTGGGCCTCGTGGTGCAGGTGAGACTGACCTGGGCCTCGTGGTGCAGGTGAGACTGACTGACCTGGGCCTCGTGGTGCAGGTGAGACTGACCCCACCTGGGCCTCGTGGTGCAGGTGAGACTGACCTGGGCCTCGTGGTGCAGGTGAGACTGACTGACCTGGGCCTCGTGGTGCAGGTGAGACTGACTGACCTGGGCCTCGTGGTGCAGGTGAGACTGACTGACCTGGGCCTCGTGGTGCAGGTGAGACTGACTGACCTGGGCCTCGTGGTGCAGGTGAGACTGACCCAACCTGGGCCTCGTGGTGCAGGTGAGACTGACTGACCTGGGCCTCGTGGTGCAGGTGAGACTGACTGACCTGGGCCTCGTGGTGCAGGTGAGACTGACCTGGGCCTCGTGGTGCAGGTGAGACTGACTGACCTGGGCCTCGTGGTGCAGGTGAGACTGACTGACCTGGGCTTATGTATCTGCTGTTGTTACCAATAATGTTTAGACCCGGAGCCCAGACAGATCCACCGTGATAGTGCGCCCTCTGCTGGTAAAGACGGATACACAACGATATTTATTTCATGTTTTACAGTTGTATTGTTGGGATTATTTTGTGTAATTTAGAATGTGTTGACGTGTAACTTAGTTTAGGCGACATGTGCTGTTATTTGGGTTATTTTATGAAATTAAAACTGTTTTACTCCTTTCATTGTATTTTGTAGGACAGAGCCTTCATTTGTTCATTTGTTCATTTGTTCAACAAGGGACAGAGACAATATTTTGGAACAAAATCACATGTTTATTGTGGTAAATGATAACATTGCTGTATCAGTAAAGAAAGGAGAGAAATCATAGGGTTAATGTTAGCTGCAGATGCAAAAACACAGTAAAAAATAACATTTGTACCGTCAGGGTCTTCCCTGTTTCCTAAATTCAGCAGCAAAACAAAAGATCAACACTGACGTCATTAATGTGTAAAAATCAAATGTTGTATTTCAAGGGTTAATAATGATAATAATAATAACAATCAAAACTAGTCTGGAATGACATATACAGGCAACAATGTGCCATTAACAATGGTGCCATAACTTTTTATTTTATTTTATTTGTCCTTTATTTATCCAGGATAAAACTCGTGTCCAGGCCAAGATTATTTAAAATTAAAATATGCAATAATTTGCCACAGAAAGTAAAAGGTACCCGTAATACATCATTATGAATAAATTATATATTTACTTTACAGCAATTGCATTTTTTGGGTAGTACGTAACTGGGATTATTTATTGTTTTTACTCATTTACAACTAGCATAAACGCTGTGTCAGGTTATCTTTATCAAACAACAGAAGCATCTACGATTTCAAAATTGGTTCATAAGAAATCAGAAAATGAAATAACTCGGTTAAAGTCTCACATTCGTTGAGTTGATCAAATCGATCTTCCCCAGACCTGACACCGTCGTGTGTCCGTCTGTACCAGCAGAGGGCGCACTCTCACGGTGGATTCGCTTTTCTCTGTACTTCTGTCTGGGCTCCGGGTCTGCAGCTTCCCCTTCTCCTGGTTAACCCCGTGTCCTCTCACAGGTGCTGCAGCAGGAGGAGCAGGTGGACCGGGACCACCTGTCCTCGCAGACGGAGGTGTGGGTACCCGCCTCGGGGCCGCGCCCGCGCAGACTGAGGCAGCGCTGGGCGGAGGCCGTGGGCGACATGGCCGACGCCGCGCTGCCCCTGAACACACAGTTCTCCCCCGGGCTCCTGGACCGGTTCCTCGGCCAGATCCGGACCCGGGTCATGGAGGACCTGGGGGCCGCCAAGAGGAACGTGGTGCCCATTTACCCCCCCGAGTATCAGCCCTTCCAGGTACGAATACTGCGAGTACCAGCCCTTTCAGGTACAAATACACCGAGTACCAGCCCTTCCAGGTACAAATACTCTGAGTATCAGCCCTTTTAGGTACAAATACTCTGAGTACCAGCCCTTTCTGTGCCCCCCCCCCCTGTAACCCTGTGCCCCCCCTGTAACCCCTGTGCCCCCCCTGTAACCCCTGTAACCCCTGTGCCCCCCCTGTAACCCTGTGCCCCCCCTGTGCCCCCCCTGTGCCCCCCCCTGTGGTCAGGTGTATGTTCAGAGTTACCACACCGCGGTGACCAAGAGACTGAGCTCCATCACGGAGCAACCGCTGGAAACCACGGACGTTTACTCCCTCCTGGACTGGGTCTACAACGTGTACTACAGGTACTAATACTACTACTACTACTACTACTACAGGTACTAATACTACTACTACTACTACTACTACTACAACGTGTACTACAGGTACTAATACTACTACTACTACTACTACTACTACTACAATGTGTACTACAGGTACTAATACTACTACTACTACTACTACAACATGTACTACAGGTACTGCTACTACTACTACTACTACAACGTGTACTACAGGTACTAATACTACTACTACTACTACTACAACGTGTACTACAGGTACTGCTACTACTACTACTACTACAACGTGTACTACAGGTACTAATACTACTACTACTACTACTACTACTACTACTACTAACCCTACCGCTGCTACTACTACTACTACCGCTACTACTACTACTACTACTACCGCTACTACTACTACTGTAATCCAAATATGGTCATTTCCTGTGTGGGAGAAGCGGCTAGAGACGAGAGAAGAAAACCTCACATTTGAACCTCGCTCTGAACATTATTCAGGTTTTGTCTGTAAATATACTGTATGATGTCCTCTTTAACACACGTGTGTGTCTTTAACACGCGTGTCTTTCGCGTGTGTGTCTTTAACACGCGTGTCTTTAGCGTGTGTGTGTCTTTAACACGCGTGTCTTTAGCGTGTGTGTGTCTTTAACACGCGTGTCTTTAGCGTGTGTGTGTCTTTAACACGCGTGTCTTTAGCGTGTGTGTGTCTTTAACACGCGTGTCTTTAGCGTGTGTGTGTCTTTAACACGCGTGTCTTTAGCGTGTGTGTCTTTAACGTGTCTTTACACGCGTGTCTTTAGCGTGTGTGTCTTTAACGTGTCTTTAACACGCGTGTCTTTAGCGTGTGTGTGTCTTTAACACGCGTGTCTTTAGCGTGTGTGTCTTTAACACGCGTGTCTTTAGCGTGTGTGTCTTTAACACGCGTGTCTTTAGCGTGTGTGTCTTTAACACGCGTGTCTTTAGCGTGTGTGTGTCTTTAACACGCGTGTCTTTAGCGTGTGTGTGTCTTTAACACGCGTGTCTTTAGCGTGTGTGTGTCTTTAACACGCGTGTCTTTAGCGTGTGTGTCTTTAACGTGTCTTTACACGCGTGTCTTTAGCGTGTGTGTCTTTAACGTGTCTTTAACACGCGTGTCTTTAGCGTGTGTGTGTCTTTAACACGCGTGTCTTTAGCGTGTGTGTCTTTAACACGCGTGTCTTTCGCGTGTGTGTCTTTAACACGCGTGTCTTTAGCGTGTGTGTCTTTAACGTGTCTTTACACGCGTGTCTCAGGGACGTGTTGGACCCTCTGGGCGGCTCCGAGCTGCCGCCGCTGCTCAGCCCGGACACGGTGGAGCGACTGGAGCTCGACTGCCTCAACTCTGTCCGGGTAAAAACTCACTCATGATAATAATAAATCTATATTAGAGTTTAAACTCTGTAAAAACTCACCATGATAATAAATCTATATTAGAGTTTAAACTCTGTCTGGGTAAAGAACTCAGGTGTGACTTGTGTGTGTGATGTTTGTGTGATGTTTGTGTGATGTTTGTGTGATGTTTGTGTGACTTGTTTGTGTGATGTTTGTGTGATGTTTGTGTGATGTTTGTGTGACTCTGTTGTGTGATGTTTGTGTGATGTTTGTGACTCTGTTGTGTGATGTTTGTGTGATGTTTGTGTGATGTTTGTGTGATGTTTGTGTGATGTTTGTGTGATGTTTGTGACTCTGTTGTGTGATGTTTGTGTGATGTTTGTGTGATGTTTGTGTGATGTTTGTGTGATGTTTGTGTGATGTTTGTGTGATGTTTGTGTGATGTGTGTGTGATGTTTGTGTGATGTTTGTGTGATGTTTGTGTGATGTTTGTCTGATGTTTGTCTGATGTTTGTGTGATGTTTGTGTGATGTTTGTGTGATGTTTGTGTGATGTTTGTGTGATGTTTGTGTGATGTTTGTGTGATGTTTGTGTGATGTTTGTGTGATGTTTGTGTGACTCTGTTGTGTGATGTTTGTGTGATGTTTGTGTGATGTTTGTGTGATGTTTGTGTGACTCTGTTGTGTGATGTTTGTGTGATGTTTGTGTGATGTTTGTGTGATGTTTGTGTGATGTTTGTGTGATGTTTGTCTGATGTTTGTGTGATGTTTGTGTGATGTTTGCCTGATGTTTGTGTGATGTTTGTGTGATGTTTGTGTGATGTTTGTGTGATGTTTGTGTGATGTGTGTGTGATGTTTGTGTGATGTTTGTGTGATGTTTGCCTGATGTTTGTGTGATGTTTGTGTGATGTTTGTCTGATGTTTGTGTGATGTTTGTGTGATGTTTGTGTGACTCTGTTGTGTGATGTTTGTGTGATGTTTGTGTGATGTTTGCCTGATGTTTGTGTGATGTTTGTGTGATGTTTGTCTGATGTTTGTGTGATGTTTGTGTGATGTTTGTGTGATGTTTGTGTGATGTTTGTGTGATGTTTGTGTGATGTTTGTGTGATGTTTGCCTGATGTTTGTGACTCTGTTGTGTGATGTGTGTGTGATGTTTGTGTGATGTTTGTGTGATGTTTGTGTGATGTTTGTGTGATGTTTGCCTGATGTTTGTGTGATGTTTGTGTGATGTTTGTGTGATGTTTGTCTGATGTTTGTGTGATGTTTGTCTGATGTTTGTGTGATGTTTGTCTGATGTTTGTGTGATGTTTGTGTGATGTTTGTGTGATGTTTGTGTGATGTTTGTCTGATGTTTGTGTGATGTTTGTGTGATGTTTGTGTGATGTTTGTGTGATGTTTGTGTGATGTTTGTGTGATGTTTGTGTGATGTTTGCCTGATGTTTGTGACTCTGTTGTGTGATGTTTGTGTGATGTTTGCCTGATGTTTGTGTGATGTGTGTGTGATGTTTGTGTGATGTTTGTGTGATGTTTGTGTGATGTTTGTGTGATGTTTGTGTGATGTTTGTGATGTTTGCCTGATGTTTGTGACTCTGTTGTGTGATGTGTGTGTGATGTTTGTGTGATGTTTGTGTGATGTTTGTGTGATGTTTGTGTGATGTTTGCCTGATGTTTGTGTGATGTTTGTGTGATGTTTGTGTGATGTTTGTCTGATGTTTGTGTGATGTTTGTCTGATGTTTGAGTGATGTTTGTGTGATGTTTGTGTGATGTTTGTGTTACGTTTGCCTGATGTTTGTGTGATGTTTGAGTGATGTTTGTCTGATGTTTGTGTGATGTTTGTGTGATGTTTGTGTGATGTTTGTGTGATGTTTGTGTGATGTTTGTGTGATGTTTGTGTGATGTTTGTGTGATGTTTGTGTGATGTTTGTGTGATGTTTGTGTGATGTTTGTCTGATGTTTGTGTGATGTTTGTGACTCTGTTGTGTGATGTTTGTGTGATGTTTGTGACTCTGTTGTGTGATGTTTGTGTGATGTTTGTGTGATGTTTGTGTGATGTTTGTGTGATGTTTGTGTGATGTTTGTGTGATGTTTGTGTGATGTTTGTGTGATGTTTGTGTGATGTTTGTCTGATGTTTGTGTGATGTTTGTGACTCTGTTGTGTGATGTTTGTGTGATGTTTGTGTGATGTTTGTGTGATGTTTGTGTGATGTTTGTGTGATGTTTGAGTGATGTTTGTGTGATGTTTGTGTGATGTTTGTGTGACTCTGTTGTGTGATGTTTGTGTGATGTTTGTGTGATGTTTGTGTGATGTTTGTGTGATGTTTGTGTGATGTTTGTGTGATGTTTGTGTGACTCTGTTGTGTGATGTTCGTGTGATGTTTGTGTGATGTTTGTGTGATGTTTGTGTGATGTTTGTGTGATGTTTGTGTGATGTTTGTGTGATGTGTGTGTGATGTTTGTGTGATGTTTGTGTGATGTTTGTGTGATGTTTGTGTGATGTTTGTGTTATGTGTGTGTGATGTTTGTGTGATGTTTGTGTGATGTTTGTGTGATGTTTGTGTGACTCTGTTGTGTGATGTTTGTGTGATGTTTGTGTGATGTTTGTGTTACGTTTGTGTGATGTTTGTGTGATGTTTGTGTGATGTTTGTGTGATGTTTGTGTGATGTTTGTGTGATGTTTGTGTGATGTTTGTGTTATGTGTGTGTGATGTTTGTGTGATGTTTGTGTGATGTTTGTGTGATGTTTGTCTGATGTTTGTGTGATGTGTGTGTGATGTTTGTGTGACTCTGTTGTGTGATGTTTGTGTGATGTTTGTGTGATGTTTGTGTTACGTTTGTGTGATGTTTGTGTGATGTTTGTGTGATGTTTGTGTGATGTTTGTGTGATGTTTGTGTGATGTTTGTGTGATGTGTGTGTGATGTTTGTGATGTTTGTCTGATGTTTGTGTGATGTTTGTGTGATGTTTGTGTGATGTTTGTGTGATGTTTGTGTGATGTTTGTGTGATGTTTGTGTGATGTTTGTGTGATGTTTGTGTGACTCTGTTGTGTGATGTTTGTGTGATGTTTGTGTGATGTTTGTGTGATGTTTGTGTGATGTTTGTGTGATGTTTGTGTGATGTTTGTGTTATGTGTGTGTGATGTTTGTGTGATGTTTGTGTGATGTTTGTGTGATGTTTGTGTGATGTTTGTGTTATGTGTGTGTGATGTTTGTGTGATGTTTGTGTGATGTTTGTGTGATGTTTGTGTTATGTGTGTGTGATGTTTGTGTGATGTTTGTGTGATGTTTGTGTGATGTTTGTGTGATGTTTGTGTGACTCTGTTGTGTGATGTTTGTGTGATGTTTGTGTGATGTTTGTGTGATGTTTGTGTGATGTTTGTGTGATGTGTGTCTGATGTTTGTGATGTTTGTGTGATGTGTGTGTGATGTTTGTGTGATGTTTGTGTGATGTTTGTGTGATGTTTGTGTGATGTTTGTGTGATGTTTGTGTGATGTTTGTGTGATGTTTGTGTGATGTGTGTGTGATGTGTGTGTGATGTTTGTGTGATGTGTGTGTGATGTGTGTGTGATGTGTGTGTGATGTTTGTGTGATGTTTGTGTGATGTTTGTGTGATGTTTGTGTGATGTTTGTGTGATGTTTGTGTGATGTTTGTGTGATGTTTGTGTGATGTTTGTGTGATGTTTGTGTGACTCTGTTGTGTGATGTTTGTGTGATGTTTGTGTGATGTTTGTGTGACTGTTGTGTGATGTTTGTGTGATGTTTGTGTGATGTTTGTGTGATGTTTGTGTGATGTTTGTGTGATGTTTGTGTGATGTTTGTGACTCTGTTGTGTGATGTTTGTGTGATGTTTGTGTGATGTTTGTGTGATGTTTGTGTGATGTTTGTGACTCTGTTGTGTGATGTTTGTGTGATGTTTGTGTGATGTTTGTGTGATGTTTGTGTGATGTTTGTGTGATGTTTGTGTGATGTTTGTGTGATGTTTGTGTGATGTTTGTGACTCTGTTGTGTGATGTTTGTGTGATGTTTGTGTGATGTTTGTGTGATGTTTGTGTGATGTTTGTGTGATGTTTGTGTGATGTTTGTGTGATGTTTGTGTGATGTTTGTGTGATGTTTGTGTGATGTTTGTGTGATGTTTGTGTGATGTTTGTGACTCTGTTGTGTGATGTTTGTGTGATGTTTGTGTGATGTTTGTGTGATGTTTGTGTGATGTTTGTGTGATGTTTGTGTGATGTTTGTGTGATGTGTGTGTGATGTGTGTGTGATGTGTGTGTGATGTTTGTGTGATGTTTGTGTGATGTTTGTGTGATGTTTGTGTGATGTTTGTGTGATGTTTGTGTGATGTTTGTGTGATGTTTGTGTGATGTTTGTGTGATGTTTGTGTGATGTTTGTGTGATGTTTGTCTGATGTTTGTGTGATGTTTGTGTGATGTTTGTGTGATGTTTGTGTGATGTTTGTGTGATGTTTGTGACTCTGTTGTGTGATGTTTGTCTGATGTTTGTGTGATGTTTGTGTGATGTTTGTGTGATGTTTGTGATGTTTGTGTGATGTTTGTGTGATGTTTGTGTGATGTTTGTGTGATGTTTGTGTGATGTTTGTGTGATGTTTGTGTGATGTTTGTGTGATGTTTGTCTGATGTTTGTGTGATGTTTGTCTGATGTTTGTGTGATGTTTGTGTGATGTTTGTGATGTTTGTGTGATGTTTGTGTGATGTTTGTCTGATGTTTGTGTGATGTTTGTGTGATGTTTGTGTGATGTTTGTGATGTTTGTGTGATGTTTGTGTGATGTTTGTGTGATGTGTGTGTGATGTTTGTGTGATGTTTGTGTGATGTGTGTGTGATGTTTGTGTGATGTTTGTGTGATGTTTGTGTGATGTTTGTGTGATGTGTGTGTGATGTTTGTGTGATGTTTGTGTGATGTTTGTGTGATGTGTGTGTGATGTGTGTGTGATGTTTGTGTGATGTTTGTGTGATGTTTGTGTGATGTTTGTGTGATGTTTGTGTGATGTTTGTGTGATGTTTGTGTGATGTTTGTGTGATGTTTGTGTGATGTTTGTCTGATGTTTGTGTGATGTTTGTGTGATGTTTGTGTGATGTTTGTGTGATGTTTGTGTGATGTTTGTGTGATGTTTGTGACTCTGTTGTGTGATGTTTGTCTGATGTTTGTGTGATGTTTGTGTGATGTTTGTGTGATGTTTGTGATGTTTGTGTGATGTTTGTGTGATGTTTGTGTGATGTTTGTGTGATGTTTGTGTGATGTTTGTGTGATGTTTGTGTGATGTTTGTCTGATGTTTGTGTGATGTTTGTCTGATGTTTGTGTGATGTTTGTGTGATGTTTGTGTGATGTTTGTGATGTTTGTGTGATGTTTGTGTGATGTTTGTCTGATGTTTGTGTGATGTTTGTGTGATGTTTGTGTGATGTTTGTGATGTTTGTGTGATGTTTGTGTGATGTTTGTGTGATGTGTGTGTGATGTTTGTGTGATGTTTGTGTGATGTTTGTGTGATGTTTGTGTGATGTGTGTGTGATGTTTGTGTGATGTTTGTGTGATGTGTGTGTGATGTTTGTGTGATGTTTGTGTGATGTGTGTGTGATGTTTGTGTGATGTTTGTGTGATGTTTGTGTGATGTTTGTGTGATGTTTGTGTGATGTTTGTGTGATGTGTGTGTGATGTTTGTGTGATGTTTGTGTGATGTGTGTGTGATGTTTGTGTGATGTGTGTGTGATGTTTGTGACTCTGTTGTGTGATGTTTGTGTGATGTTTGTGTGATGTTTGTGATGTTTCTGTGATGTTTGTGTGATGTTTGTGTGATGTGTGTGTGATGTTTGTGTGATGTTTGTGTGATGTTTGTGTGATGTTTGTGTGATGTTTGTGTGATGTTTGTGTGATGTGTGTGTGATGTGTGTGTGATGTTTGTGTGATGTTTGTGTGATGTTTGTGTGATGTTTGTGTGATGTGTGTGTGATGTTTGTGATGTTTGTGTGATGTGTGTGTGATGTTTGTGTGATGTTTGTGTGATGTTTGTGTGATGTTTGTGTGATGTTTGTGTGATGTTTGTGTGATGTGTGTCTGATGTTTGTGATGTTTTTTGTGATGTGTGTGTGATGTTTGTGTGATGTTTGTGTGATGTTTGTGTGATGTTTGTGTGATGTTTGTGTGATGTTTGTGTGATGTTTGTGTGATGTTTGTCTGATGTTTGTGTGATGTTTGTGTGATGTTTGTGTGATGTTTGTGTGATGTGTGTCTGATGTTTGTGATGTTTGTGTGATGTGTGTGTGATGTTTGTGTGATGTTTGTGTGATGTTTGTGTGATGTTTGTGTGATGTTTGTGTGATGTTTGTGTGATGTTTGTGTGATGTTTGTGTGATGTGTGTGTGATGTGTGTGTGATGTTTGTGTGATGTTTGTGTGATGTTTGTGTGACTCTGTTGTGTGATGTTTGTGATGTGTGTGTGATGTGTGTGTGATGTGTGTGTGATGTGTGTGTGATGTTTGTGTGATGTTTGTGTGATGTTTGTGTGATGTTTGTGTGATGTTTGTGTGATGTTTGTGTGATGTTTGTGTGACTCTGTTGTGTGATGTTTGTGTGATGTTTGTGTGATGTTTGTGTGACTC
Source organism: Gobius niger (assembly GCF_951799975.1). Taxonomy (NCBI): domain Eukaryota; kingdom Metazoa; phylum Chordata; class Actinopteri; order Gobiiformes; family Gobiidae; genus Gobius; species Gobius niger. Next base: position 81,267 of record NW_027639333.1, on the reverse strand, counting down.
TGTTGTGTGATGTTTGTGTGATGTTTGTGTGATGTTTGTGTGATGTTTGTGTGATGTTTGTGTGATGTTTGTGTGATGTTTGTGTGATGTTTGTGTGATGTTTGTGACTCTGTTGTGTGATGTTTGTGTGATGTTTGTGTGATGTTTGTGTGATGTTTGTGTGATGTTTGTGACTCTGTTGTGTGATGTTTGTGTGATGTTTGTGTGATGTTTGTGTGATGTTTGTGTGATGTTTGTGTGATGTTTGTGTGATGTTTGTGTGATGTTTGTGTGATGTTTGTGACTCTGTTGTGTGATGTTTGTGTGATGTTTGTGTGATGTTTGTGTGATGTTTGTGTGATGTTTGTGTGATGTTTGTGTGATGTTTGTGTGATGTTTGTGTGATGTTTGTGTGATGTTTGTGTGATGTTTGTGTGATGTTTGTGACTCTGTTGTGTGATGTTTGTGTGATGTTTGTGTGATGTTTGTGTGATGTTTGTGTGATGTTTGTGTGATGTTTGTGTGATGTTTGTGTGATGTTTGTGTGATGTGTGTGTGATGTGTGTGTGATGTGTGTGTGATGTTTGTGTGATGTTTGTGTGATGTTTGTGTGATGTTTGTGTGATGTTTGTGTGATGTTTGTGTGATGTTTGTGTGATGTTTGTGTGATGTTTGTGTGATGTTTGTGTGATGTTTGTCTGATGTTTGTGTGATGTTTGTGTGATGTTTGTGTGATGTTTGTGTGATGTTTGTGTGATGTTTGTGTGATGTTTGTGACTCTGTTGTGTGATGTTTGTCTGATGTTTGTGTGATGTTTGTGTGATGTTTGTGTGATGTTTGTGTGATGTTTGTGTGATGTTTGTGTGATGTTTGTGTGATGTTTGTGTGATGTTTGTGTGACTCTGTTGTGTGATGTTTGTGTGATGTTTGTGTGATGTTTGTGATGTTTGTGTGACTTGTGTGTGTGATGTTTGTGTGATGTTTGTGTGATGTTTGTGTGATGTTTGTGTGATGTGTGTGTGATGTTTGTGTGATGTTTGTGTGATGTTTGTGTGACTTGTGTGTGTGATGTTTGTGTGATGTTTGTGTGATGTTTGTGTGATGTTTGTGTTATGTTTGTCTGATGTTTGTGTGATGTTTGTGTTATGTTTGTGTGATGTTTGTGTGATGTTTGTGTGATGTTTGTGTGATGTTTGTGTGATGTTTGTGTGATGTGTGTGTGATGTTTGTGTGATGTTTGTGTGATGTTTGTGATGTTTGTGTGATGTTTGTGTGATGTGTGTGTTATGTTTGTGTGATGTTTGTGTGATGTTTGTGTGATGTTTGTGTGATGTTTGTGTGATGTTTGTGTGATGTTTGTGTGATGTTTGTGTGATGTTTGTGTGATGTTTGTGTGATGTTTGTGTGATGTGTGTGTGATGTTTGTGTGATGTTTGTGTGATGTTTGTGATGTTTGTGTGATGTTTGTGTGATGTGTGTGTTATGTTTGTGTGATGTTTGTGTGATGTTTGTGTGATGTGTGTGTGATGTTTGTGTGATGTGTGTGTGATGTTTGTGATGTTTGTGTGATGTTTGTGTGATGTGTGTGTTATGTTTGTGTGATGTTTGTGTGATGTTTGTGTGATGTTTGTGTGACTTGTGTGTGTGATGTTTGTGTGATGTTTGTGTTATGTTTGTGTGACTCTGTTGTGTTACGTTTGTGTGATGTTTGTGTGATGTTTGTGTGATGTTTGTGTGATGTTTGTGTGATGTTTGTGTGATGTTTGTGTGATGTTTGTGTGATGTTTGTGTGATGTGTGTGTGATGTTTGTGTGATGTTTGTGTGATGTTTGTGTGACTCTGTTGTGTTACGTTTGTGTGATGTTTGTGTGATGTTTGTGTGATGTTTGTGTGATGTTTGTTTGATGTTTGTGTGATGTTTGTGTGATGTTTGTGTGATGTTTGTCGGATGTTTGTCTGATGTGTGTGTGATGTGTGTGTGATGTGTGTGTGATGTTTGTGTGATGTTTGTGTGATGTTTGTGTGATGTTTGTGTGATGTTTGTGTGATGTTTGTGTGATGTTTGTGTGATGTTTGTGTGATGTTTGTGTGATGTTTGTGTGATGTTTGTGTGATGTTTGTGTTATGTTTGTGTGATGTTTGTGTGATGTTTGTGTGATGTTTGTGTGACTCTGTTGTGTGATGTTTGTGTGATGTTTGTGTGATGTTTGTGTGATGTGTGTGTGATGTTTGTGTGACTCTGTTGTGTGATGTTTGTGTGATGTTTGTGTGATGTGTGTGTGATGTTTGTGTGACTCTGTTGTGTGATGTTTGTGTGATGTTTGTGTGATGTTTGTGTGATGTTTGTGTGATGTTTGTGTGATGTGTGTGTGATGTTTGTGTGATGTTTGTGTGATGTTTGTGTGATGTTTGTGTGATGTTTGTGTGATGTTTGTGTGATGTTTGTGTGATGTTTGTGTGACTCTGTTGTGTGATGTTTGTGTGATGTTTGTGTGATGTTTGTGTGATGTTTGTGTGATGTTTGTGTGATGTTTGTGTGATGTTTGTGTGATGTTTGTGTGATGTTTGTGTGATGTTTGTGTGATGTGTGTGTGATGTTTGTGTGATGTGTGTGTGATGTTTGTGTGATGTGTGTGTGATGTTTGTGTGATGTTTGTGTGATGTTTGTGTGATGTTTGTGTGATGTTTGTGTGATGTTTGTGTGACTCTGTTGTGTGATGTTTGTGTGATGTTTGTGTGATGTTTGTGTGATGTTTGTGTGATGTTTGTGTGATGTTTGTGTGATGTTTGTGTGATGTGTGTGTGATGTTTGTGTGATGTGTGTGTGATGTTTGTGTGATGTTTGTGTGATGTTTGTGTGATGTTTGTGTGATGTTTGTGTGATGTTTGTGTGATGTTTGTGTGATGTTTGTGTGATGTTTGTGTGATGTTTGTGTGATGTTTGTGTGACTCTGTTGTGTGATGTTTGTGTGATGTTTGTGTGATGTTTGTGTGATGTTTGTGTGATGTTTGTGTCTCTGCTCAGGCCAAAGTGACCACGGATCTGGCCCAGGTCCTGGAGGACGAGGAGAAACGGTGGATGGAGACGCTTCACCTGGAGGAATATTCTCTTCCCCTGAGCAGCAGCGTCATCCAGGTCTGACCCTCACATGTTTCACATGATACAGCCTGGACCCGGGCCTGGACCCGGGCCTGGACCTGGAGCCGGGCCTGGAGCAGGGCCTGGACCTGGGCCTGGACCCGGGCCTGGAGCCGGGCCTGGAGCAGGACCTGGACCTGGACCCGGGCCTGGAGCCGGGCCTGGAGCAGGACCTGGACCTGGACCCGGGCCTGGAGCCGGGCCTGGAGCCGGGCCTGGAGCCGGGCCTGGAGCAGGGCCTGGAGCCGGGCCTGGAGCCGGACCCGGGCCTGGAGCCGGACCTGGAGCAGGGCCTGGACCAGGACCCGGGCCTGGAGCCGGGCCTGGAGCCGGGCCTTGAGCCGGGCCTGGAGCCGGACCCGGGCCTGGAGCCGGACCTGGAGCAGGGCCTGGACCAGGACCCGGGCCTGGAGCCGGGCCTGGAGCCGGGTCTGGAGCCGGGCCTGGAGCCGGGCCTGGAGCCGGGTCTGGAGCCGGGCCTGGAGCCGGGCCTGGAGCCTGCCCTGGAGCCGGGCCTGGAGCCGGGCCTGGAGCCGGGCCTGGACCCGGGCCTGGAGCCGGGCCTGGAGCCGGGCCTGGAGCCGGGCCTGGAGCCGGGCCTGGAGCCTGGACCTGGAGCCTGCCCTGGAGCCGGGCCTGGAGCCGGGCCTGGAGCCGGGCCTGGAGCCTGGACCTGGGCCTGGACCCGGGCCTGGAGCCGGGCCTGGAGCAGGGCCTGGACCTGGGCCTGGACCCGGGCCTGGAGCCGGGCCTGGAGCAGGACCTGGACCTGGACCCGGGCCTGGAGCCGGGCCTGGAGCCGGGCCTGGAGCCGGGCCTGGAGCAGGGCCTGGAGCCGGACCCGGGCCTGGAGCCGGGCCTGGAGCCGGACCCGGGCCTGGAGCCGGGCCTGGAGCCGGACCCGGGCCTGGAGCCGGACCTGGAGCAGGGCCTGGACCAGGACCCGGGCCTGGAGCCGGGCCTGGAGCCGGGCCTTGAGCCGGGCCTGGAGCCGGACCCGGGCCTGGAGCCGGACCTGGAGCAGGGCCTGGACCAGGACCCGGGCCTGGAGCCGGGCCTGGAGCCGGGCCTGGAGCCGGGTCTGGAGCCGGGCCTGGAGCCGGGCCTGGAGCCGGGTCTGGAGCCGGGCCTGGAGCCGGGCCTGGAGCCTGCCCTGGAGCCGGGCCTGGAGCCGGGCCTGGAGCCGGGCCTGGACCCGGGCCTGGAGCCGGGCCTGGAGCCGGGCCTGGAGCCTGGACCTGGGCCTGGACCCGGGCCTGGAGCCGGGCCTGGACCAGGACCTGGAGGTTTCTAACGGTGCGCTTGGTTCCAGAGGCTGGAGAAGGACCTGGAGCGCTCGGCGTCTGTGAACCAGAGTCTGGGCGCCCGAGTCGCTCACTGCAGCTTAAACGGACTCGCCGACTTCTACTACAGGTACTTTATATACTTCTACTACAGGTACTTTATATACTACTACTACAGGTACTTTATATACTTCTACTACAGGTACTTTATATACTTCTACTACAGGTACTTTATATACTACTACTACAGGTACTTTATATACTTCTACTACAGGTACTTTATATACTTCTACTACAGGTACTTTATGTACTTCTACTACAGGTACTTTATATACTTCTACTACAGGTACTTTATGTACTTCTACTACAGGTACTTTATGTACTTCTACTACAGGTACTTTATATACTTCTACTACAGGTACTTTACATACTTCTACTACAGGTACTTTATATACTTCTACTACAGGTACTTTATATACTTCTACTACAGGTACTTTATATACTTCTACTACAGGTACTTTATATACTTCTACTACAGGTACTTTATATACTACAGGTACTTTATATACTTCTACTACAGGTACTTTATATACTTCTACTACAGGTACTTTATATACTTCTACTACAGGTACTTTATATACTTCTACTACAGGTACTTTATATACTTCTACTACAGGTACTTTATATACTTCTACTACAGGTACTTTACATACTTCTACTACAGGTACTTTATATACTTCTACTACAGGTACTTTATATACTTCTACTACAGGTACTTTACATACTTCTACTACAGGTACTTTATATACTTCTACTACAGGTACTTTACATACTTCTACTACAGGCTTTGTCCAGCAGGGGGCGGTGTGTGGAGGATGGGCTCAGCTTTGTCCAGCAGGGGGCGGTGTGTGGAGGGTAGTATCAGCTTTGTCCAGCAGGGGGCGGTGTGTGGAGGGTAGTATCAGCTTTATCCAGAAGGGGGCGGTGTGTGGAGGATGGGCTCAGCTTTATCCAGCAGGGGGCGGTGTGTGGAGGGTAGTATCAGCTTTATCCAGCAGGGGGCGGTGTGTGGAGGATGGGCTCAGCTTTATCCAGCAGGGGGCGGTGTGTGGAGGATGGGATCAGCTTTGTCCAGCAGGGGGCGGTGTGTGGAGGATGGTCTCAGCTTTATCCAGCAGGGGGCGGTGTGTGGAGGATGGTGTCAGCTTTATCCAGCAGGGGGCGGTGTGTGGAGGATGGTGTCAGCTTTATCCAGCAGGGGGCGGTGTGGGGAGGGTAGTATCAGCTTTATCCAGCAGGGGGCGGTGTGTGGAGGGTAGTATCAGCTTTATCCAGCAGGGGGCGGTGTGTGGAGGATGGTGTCAGCTTTATCCAGCAGGGGGCGGTGTGGGGAGGGTAGTATCAGCTTTATCCAGCAGGGGGCGGTGTGTGGAGGATGGTGTCAGCTTTATCCAGCAGGGGGCGGTGTGGGGAGGGTAGTATCAGCTTTATCCAGCAGGGGGCGGTGTGTGGAGGATGGGCTCAGCTTTATCCAGCAGGGGGCGGTGTGTGGAGGATGGTGTCAGCTTTATCCAGCAGGGGGCGGTGTGTGGAGGATGGTGTCAGCTTTATCCAGCAGGGGGCGGTGTGTGGAGGATGGTGTCAGCTTTATCCAGCAGGGGGCGGTGTGTGGAGGGTAGTATCAGCTTTATCCAGCAGGGGGCGGTGTGGGATCAGCTGATGTTCTGGTTCTTTGCAGTTTCCAGCGTAAGGTGGAGCTGTTCCACGAGGGCCTCCAGAGCGGGATGTTCGGAGAAAACGAGGACGGATTCGTGTCCAAGACCATCGCACAGGTCAACTGCTGCCCGCCGTTCAGGTACGGCCCGCGGACCGGGGTTTGGGCGGGTAAATGACCAAAAATGGGACAAAAATGGGACAAAATATGACAAAAAAATACGAAAATGTGACAAAAAAATTGATAAAAAATTGACGAAAAAATGACCAAAATTTGACCAAAAATTGACAACAAAAAAAGAAAAAAAATTGACAAAAAATACAAAAATGTGAGAAAAATTTGATAAAAAATTGACAAAAAAATAAATAGAAATATTTTTTTTTTTGACAAAATACGACAAAAAATTACAAAAAATTGACAAAAAATAAAAATAAAATAAAAAATGTGACAAAAAATTGATTAAAAAAAAGACAAAAATGTGACAAAAAATTGACGAAAAAATGACAAAAATGTGACAAAAATAAAATAATAAAAAATTGACGGAAAAAAAGACAAAAAATACAAAAATGTGAGAAAAATATGAGAAAAATTTGATAAAAAATTGACAAAAAAATGAAAAAAATAAAAAATTGACAAAAAATGAAAAAAAATTGACAAAAATTTGACAAAAAAAAGACAAAAATATGACCAAAAAAATGGCAAAAATGTGACAAAAAAAAGAAAAAAAAAATACAAAAATATGACAAAAAAATGACCAAAAAAATGGATTAAAAAATGGATGAAAAAAAAGACAAAAAAAAAGACAAAAATCTGAGAAAAAATTGATAAAAAATTGACGAAAAAATGACAAAAATGTGACAAAAAAACAACAAAAAAATGCCAAAAATTTGGTTGGACATTTGTTTAGATGGGTTGGTTCTAACTCTGGTTCTTTAGGGAGTTCCTCAGGTTGGTTCTAACTCTGGTTCTTTAGGGAGTTCCTCAGGTTGGTTCTAACTCTGGTTCTTTAGGGAGTTCCTCAGGTTGGTTCTAACTCTGGTTCTGTAGGGAGTTCCTCAGGTTGGTTCTAACTCTGGTTCTTTAGGGAGTTCCTCAGGTTCTTTCTAACTCTGGTTCTGTAGGGAGTTCCTCAGGTTGGTTCTAACTCTGGTTCTTTAGGGACTTCGCTCGCCGCTGTGCTCAGTCCGACCCGGCCCAGAGCGAGGACTCTCTCAGACGAGCCTCCAGGGCTTTGGACGCCGTGGTTCAGCGCGGGGTCCGAGTACTGACCGACAGACTCTACTACAGTATCAAGGTACTACTACTACTATAGTACTACTACGATATTACTACTACTATAGTACTTTACTACCTCTGTGTTTACTGCAGCCGCTGTTCGAGCGTCTGGTGAAGAGGAAGTGGCTCAACAACTCGGAGCCTCTGGACCAGATCCAGACGGTCGTCAAAGAAAACTTCAAGAAGTACCAGAGGATGGACCCGCCCCCTTATCAGGTACTAATACTACAAATACTACTACTACGGCAACCAAAGAAGCACCAGAGGATGGACCCGCCCCCTTATCAGGTACTAATACTTCAAATACTACTACTACTGCGACCAAAGAAGTACCAGAGGATGGACCCGCCTCCTTATCAGGTACTAATACTACAAATACTACTACTACTGCGACCAAAGAAGTACCAGAGGATGGACCATATTCCACCTTTATACTTAGTGCAACAGCTCCCTCTGGTGGGTGAACTCTGCAGAAACTAATAAAATACTCATTTACCAAAACCATTCGTGTTCCTTCATCGAGGGGAAACAGCAAATAAATAAAGCTTTATTTAAATGTTTTACGTGAACTTTCTTGTTGACGCTGCTTTACAACAGTTACGACCGATTTACGACACCTCGTCTGAGCTCATTCATAATCTTTTCAAACTCCTCTCCCCCGCAGGTGCTGGTGGGGGAGGTGCACCGGCGTGTGGTGACCGAGTACCTGCGCTCGCTGATGAGGGGGCGCCTCATCTGCACTTCGGCCAAAATGCGGCGCAGAGCGGCTCAGAGGCTGCGGGACGAGGGCGCCGCCATCAAGGCCCTGTTCAGCGAGCTGGTGCGGCACACGCTACTGTACACGCTACTCTACACGCCACTCTGAACACGCTACTGTACACGCTACTGTACACACTACTCTACACGCCACTCTGAACACGCTACTGTACACACTACTGAACACGCTACTGTACACGCTACTGTACACACTACTGAACACGCTACTGTACACACTACTGTACACGCTACTCTGAACACGCTACTGTACACGCTACTGTACACACTACTGAACACGCTACTGAACACGCTACTGTACACGCTACTGTACACACTACTGAACACGCTACTGTACACGCTACTCTGAACACGCTACTGTACACACTACTGAACACGCTACTGTACACGCTACTGTACACGCTACTGTACACGCTACTGTACACGCTACTGTACACGCTACTCTGAACACGCTACTGTACACACTACTGAACACGCTACTGTACACGCTACTGTACACGCTACTCTGAACACGCTACTGTACACGCTACTGTACACGCTAATGTACATGCTACTGAATACACTACTGTACACGCTACTGTACACGCTACTCTGAACACGCTACTGTACACGCTACTGTACACGCTACTGTACACGCTACTGAAAACGCTACTGTACACGCCACTCTGAACACGCTACTGTACACACTACTGTACACGCTACTGAACACACTACTGAACACGCTACTGAACACGCTACTGTACACACTACTGTACACGCTACTGTACACACTACTGTACACGCCACTCTGAACACGCTACTGAACACGCTACTGTACACACTACTGAACACGCTACTGTACACGCTACTGTACACACTACTGAACACGCTACTCTACACGCCACTCTGAACACGCTACTGAACACGCTACTGTACACACTACTGTACACACTACTGTACACGCTACTGTACACACTACTGTACACACTACTGTACACACTACTGTACACGCTACTGTACACGCTACTGAACACACTACTGAACACGCTACTGTACACACTACTGAACACGCTACTGTACACGCTACTGTACATGCTACTGTACACGCTACTGAACACACTACTGAACACGCTACTGTACACACTACTGAACACGCCACTGTACACGCTACTGTACATGCTACTGAAAACGCTACTGAAAACGCTACTGTACACACTACTCTACACGCCACTCTGTACACGCTACTGTACACGCTACTGTACACGCTACTCTACACGCTACTCTGAACACGCTACTGTACACACTACTGTACACACTACTGTACACGCTACTGTACACGCTACTGAACACACTACTGAACACGCTACTGAACACGCCACTGTACACGCTACTGTACATGCCACTCTGAACACGCTACTGTACACACTACTCTACACGCCACTCTGAACACGCTACTGTACACGCTACTGTACACGCTACTGTACACACTACTCTACACGCCACTCTGAACACGCTACTGTACACGCTACTGAACACGCTACTGTACACGCTACTGTACACACTACTCTACACGCCACTCTGAACACGCTACTGTACACGCTACTGTACACGCTACTGTACACGCTACTGAACACACTACTGAACACGCTACTGAACACGCCACTGTACACGCTACTGTACATGCCACTCTGAACACGCTACTGTACACACTACTCTACACGCCACTCTGAACACGCTACTGTACACGCTACTGTACACACTACTGTACACGCTACTGTACACGCTACTGTACACACTACTCTACACGCCACTCTGAACACGCTACTGTACACGCTACTGAACACGCTACTGTACACACTACTCTACACGCCACTCTGAACACGCTACTGTACACGCTACTGTACACGCTACTGTACACACTACTCTACACGCCACTCTGAACACACTACTGTACACGCTACTGTACACGCTACTGTACACGCTACTGTACACACTACTCTACACGCCACTCTGAACACGCTACTGTACACGCTACTGTACACACTACTGTACACGCTACTGTACACACTACTGTACACACTACTGTACACGCTACTGTACACGCTACTGTACACACTACTCTACACGCCACTCTGAACACGCTACTGTACACACTACTGAACACGCTACTGTACACACTACTGTACACACTACTGAACACGCTACTGTACACACTACTCTACACGCCACTCTGAACACGCTACTGTACACACTACTGAACACGCTACTGTACACACTACTCTACACGCTACTGTACACGCTACTGTACACACTACTGTACACGCTACTGTACACGCTACTGTACACGCTACTGTACACACTACTGTACACGCTACTGTACACGCTACTGTACACACTACTCTACACGCCACTCTGAACACGCTACTGTACACGCTACTGTACACACTACTGTACACACTACTGAACACGCTACTGTACACACTACTGTACACGCTACTGTACACACTACTCTACACGCCACTCTGAACACGCTACTGTACACGCTACTGTACACGCTACTGTACACGCTACTGTACACGCTACTGTACACGCTACTGTACACGCTACTGTACACGCTACTGTACACACTACTGAACACGCTACTGTACACGCTACTGTACACGCTACTGTACACGCTACTGTACACGCTACTGTACACGCTACTCTACACGCCACTCTGAACACGCTACTGTACACGCTACTGTACACACTACTGAACACGCTACTGTACACGCTACTGTACACGCTACTGTACACACTACTCTGAACACGCTACTGTACACGCTACTGTACACGCTACTGTACACACTACTGTACACGCTACTGTACACGCTACTGTACACACTACTGTACACGCTACTGTACACGCTACTGTACACACTACTGTACACGCTACTGTACACGCTACTGTACACGCTACTGTACACGCTACTGTACACGCTACTGTACACGCTACTGTACACGCTACTGTACACGCTACTGTACACACTACTGAACACGCTACTGTACACGCTACTGTACACGCTACTGAACACGCTACTGTACATGCTACGGTACACACTACTGTACACACTACTGTACACACTACTGTACACGCTACTGTACACACTACTGTACACACTACTGTACACGCTACTGTACACACTACTGTACACGCTACTGTACACGCTACTGTACACACTACTGTACACACTACTGAACACACTACTGTACACGCTACTGTACACACTACTGAACACGCTACTGTACACGCTACTGTACACACTACTGTACACACTACTGTACACGCTACTGTACACACTACTGTACACACTACTGTACACACTACTGTACACGCTACTGTACACACTACTGAACACGCTACTGTACACGCTACTGTACACACTACTGTACACACTACTGTACACGCTACTGTACACACTACTCTACACGCCACTCTGAACACGCTACTGAACACGCTACTGTACACGCTACTCTACACGCTACTCTGAACACGCTACTGTACACACTACTGTACACACTACTGTACACACTACTGTACACACTACTGTACACACTACTGTACACACTACTGTACACGCCACTCTGAACACGCTACTGTACACACTACTGTACACACTACTGTACACACTACTGTACACACTACTGTACACACTACTGTACACGCCACTCTGAACACGCTACTATACACACTACTCTACACGCCACTCTGAACACGCTACTGTACACGCTACTGTACACGCTACTGTACACGCTACTGTACACACTACTCTACACGCCACTCTGAACACGCTACTGTACACACTACTGTACACGCTACTGTACACGCTACTGTACACGCTACTCTGAACACGCTACTCTGAACACGCTACTGTACACACTACTGTACACACTACTGAACACGCTACTGTACACACTACTGAACACGCTACTGAACACGCTACTGTACACACTACTCTACACGCCACTCTGAACACGCTACTGTACACGCTACTGTACACGCTACTGTACACACTACTCTACACGCCACTCTGAACACGCTACTGTACACGCTACTGAACACGCTACTGTACACGCAACTGTACACGCTACTGAACACGCTACTGTACACGCTACTGAACACGCTACTGTACACGCTACTGAACACGCTACTGTACACACTACTGAACACGCTACTGAACACGCTACTGTACACACTACTCTACACGCCACTCTGAACACGCTACTGTACACGCTACTGTACACGCTACTGTACACACTACTCTACACGCCACTCTGAACACGCTACTGTACACGCTACTGAACACGCTACTGTACACGCAACTGTACACGCTACTGAACACGCTACTGTACACGCTACTGAACACGCTACTGTACACGCTACTGAACACGCTACTGTACACGCAACTGTACACACTACTCTGAACACGCTACTGTACACGTCACTCTGAACACGCTACTGTACACGCCACTCTGTACACGCTACTGTACACAATACTCTCTCTCTCATGTCTCTCTCATGTCTCTCTCTCTCATGTCTCTCTCTCATGTCTCTCTCATGTCTCTCTCTCATGTCTCTCTCTCTCATGTCTCTCTCATGTCTCTCTCTCATGTCTCTCTCTCTCATGTCTCTCTCTCTCATGTCTCTCTCTCTCATGTCTCTCTCTCATGTCTCTCTCTCATGTCTCTCTCTCTCTCTCATGTCTCTCTCTCTCATGTCTCTCTCTCATGTCTCTCTCATGTCTCTCTCTCATGTCTCTCTCTCTCATGTCTCTCTCTCTCATGTCTCTCTCTCATGTCTCTCTCTCTCTCATGTCTCTCTCTCTCTTGTCTCTCTCTCATGTCTCTCTCTCATGTCTCTCTCTCTCTCATGTCTCTCTCTCATGTCTCTCTCATGTCTCTCTCTCTCATGTCTCTCTCATGTCTCTCTCATGTCTCTCTCTCATGTCTCTCTCTCATGTCTCTCTCATGTCTCTCTCATGTCTCTCTCTCATGTCTCTCTCATGTCTCTCTCTCTCATGTCTCTCTCTCATGTCTCTCTCTCATGTCTCTCTCTCTCATGTCTCTCTCTCTCATGTCTCTCTCATGTCTCTCTCATGTCTCTCTCTCATGTCTCTCTCATGTCTCTCTCATGTCTCTCTCTCTCATGTCTCTCTCTCATGTCTCTCCCTCTTGTCTCTCTCTCTCATGTCTCTCTCTCTCATGTCTCTCTCTCTCATGTCTCTCTCTCATGTCTCTCTCTCTCATGTCTCTCTCTCTCATGTCTCTCTCTCTCATGTCTCTCTCTCATGTCTCTCTCTCATGTCTCTCTCTCTCATGTCTCTCTCTCTCATGTCTCTCTCATGTCTCTCTCATGTCTCTCTCTCATGTCTCTCTCATGTCTCTCTCATGTCTCTCTCTCTCATGTCTCTCTCTCATGTCTCTCTCTCTTGTCTCTCTCTCTCATGTCTCTCTCTCTCATGTCTCTCTCTCTCATGTCTCTCTCTCATGTCTCTCTCTCTCATGTCTCTCTCTCTCATGTCTCTCTCTCTCATGTCTCTCTCTCATGTCTCTCTCATGTCTCTCTCTCTCATGTCTCTCTCTCATGTCTCTCTCTCTCATGTCTCTCTCTCTCATGTCTCTCTCTCATGTCTCTCTCTCTCATGTCTCTCTCATGTCTCTCTCTCTCATGTCTCTCTCTCTCATGTCTCTCTCTCATGTCTCTCTCATGTCTCTCTCTCTCATGTCTCTCTCTCATGTCTCTCTCTCTCATGTCTCTCTCTCTCATGTCTCTCTCTCATGTCTCTCTCTCATGTCTCTCTCTCTCATGTCTCTCTCTCATGTCTCTCTCTCATGTCTCTCTCTCTCATGTCTCTCTCTCATGTCTCTCTCTCATGTCTCTCTCACCTGTCTCTCTCTCATGTCTCTCTCTCTCATGTCTCTCTCTCATGTCTCTCTCTCATGTCTCTCTCTCATGTCTCTCTCTCATGTCTCTCTCTCATGTCTCTCTCTCATGTCTCTCTCTCATGTCTCTCTCTCATGTCTCTCTCTCATGTCTCTCTCTCATGTCTCTCTCACCTGTCTCTCTCTCATGTCTCTCTCTCATGTCTCTCTCTCATGTCTCTCTCATGTCTCTCTCACCTGTCTCTCTCTCATGTCTCTCTCTCATGTCTCTCTCTCATGTCTCTCTCTCATGTCTCTCTCTCATGTCTCTCTCTCATGTCTCTCTCTCATGTCTCTCTCTCATGTCTCTCTCATGTCTCTCTCTCATGTCTCTCTCTCATGTCTCTCTCATGTCTCTCTCATGTCTCTCTCTCATGTCTCTCTCATGTCTCTCTCTCATGTCTCTCTCTCTCATGTCTCTCTCTCTCATGTCTCTCTCTCATGTCTCTCTCTCATGTCTCTCTCTCATGTCTCTCTCTCATGTCTCTCTCTCATGTCTCTCTCTCATGTCTCTCTCTCATGTCTCTCTCTCATGTCTCTCTCTCATGTCTCTCTCTCATGTCTCTCTCATGTCTCTCTCATGTCTCTCTCTCATGTCTCTCTCTCTCATGTCTCTCTCATGTCTCTCTCTCATGTCTCTCTCTCATGTCTCTCTCTCATGTCTCTCTCTCATGTCTCTCTCATGTCTCTCTCTCATGTCTCTCTCTCTCATGTCTCTCTCATGTCTCTCTCTCATGTCTCTCTCTCTCATGTCTCTCTCATGTCTCTCTCTCATGTCTCTCTCTCATGTCTCTCTCTCATGTCTCTCTCTCATGTCTCTCTCTCATGTCTCTCTCTCATGTCTCTCTCATGTCTCTCTCATGTCTCTCTCTCATGTCTCTCTCTCTCATGTCTCTCTCATGTCTCTCTCTCATGTCTCTCTCTCATGTCTCTCTCTCATGTCTCTCTCTCATGTCTCTCTCATGTCTCTCTCTCATGTCTCTCTCTCTCATGTCTCTCTCATGTCTCTCTCTCATGTCTCTCTCTCTCATGTCTCTCTCATGTCTCTCTCTCATGTCTCTCTCTCATGTCTCTCTCTCATGTCTCTCTCATGTCTCTCTCTCATGTCTCTCTCATGTCTCTCTCTCATGTCTCTCTCTCTCATGTCTCTCTCATGTCTCTCTCTCATGTCTCTCTCATGTCTCTCTCATGTCTCTCTCATGTCTCTCTCATGTCTCTCTCATGTCTCTCTCATGTCTCTCTCATGTCTCTCTCTCATGTCTCTCTCTCTCATGTCTCTCTCATGTCTCTCTCTCATGTCTCTCTCTCATGTCTCTCTCATGTCTCTCTCTCATGTCTCTCTCATGTCTCTCTCTCATGTCTCTCTCTCATGTCTCTCTCATGTCTCTCTCATGTCTCTCTCTCATGTCTCTCTCTCTCATGTCTCTCTCTCATGTCTCTCTCATGTCTCTCTCATGTCTCTCTGTCTCTCTCTCATGTCTCTCTCATGTCTCTCTCATGTCTCTCTCATGTCTCTCTCTCTCATGTCTCTCTCTCATGTCTCTCTCATGTCTCTCTCTCTCATGTCTCTCTCTCATGTCTCTCTCTCATGTCTCTCTCTCATGTCTCTCTCATGTCTCTCTCTCTCATGTCTCTCTCTCATGTCTCTCTCATGTCTCTCTCTCTCATGTCTCTCTCTCATGTCTCTCTCTCATGTCTCTCTCATGTCTCTCTCATGTCTCTCTCATGTCTCTCTCTCTCATGTCTCTCTCTCTCATGTCTCTCTCTCATGTCTCTCTCTCATGTCTCTCTCATGTCTCTCTCATGTCTCTCTCATGTCTCTCTCATGTCTCTCTCTCTCATGTCTCTCTCATGTCTCTCTCTCATGTCTCTCTCATGTCTCTCTCATGTCTCTCTCATGTCTCTCTCTCATGTCTCTCTCATGTCTCTCTCTCATGTCTCTCTCTCATGTCTCTCTCTCATGTCTCTCTCTCATGTCTCTCTCTCATGTCTCTCTCATGTCTCTCTCATGTCTCTCTCATGTCTCTCTCTCATGTCTCTCTCATGTCTCTCTCTCATGTCTCTCTCTCATGTCTCTCTCTCATGTCTCTCTCATGTCTCTCTCTCATGTCTCTCTCATGTCTCTCTCTCTCATGTCTCTCTCATGTCTCTCTCATGTCTCTCTCATGTCTCTCTCTCTCATGTCTCTCTCATGTCTCTCTCTCATGTCTCTCTCATGTCTCTCTCATGTCTCTCTCATGTCTCTCTCATGTCTCTCTCATGTCTCTCTCTCATGTCTCTCTCTCATTTCTCTCTCATGTCTCTCTCATGTCTCTCTCATGTCTCTCTCATGTCTCTCTCATGTCTCTCTCATGTCTCTCTCATGTCTCTCTCATGTCTCTCTCATGTCTCTCTCTCATGTCTCTCTCATGTCTCTCTCTCTCATGTCTCTCTCATGTCTCTCTCATGTCTCTCTCATGTCTCTCTCATGTCTCTCTCATGTCTCTCTCATGTCTCTCTCTCATGTCTCTCTCATGTCTCTCTCTCATGTCTCTCTCATGTCTCTCTCATGTCTCTCTCTCATGTCTCTCTCTCATGTCTCTCTCATGTCTCTCTCATGTCTCTCTCATGTCTCTCTCATGTCTCTCTCTCTCATGTCTCTCTCTCTCATGTCTCTCTCTCATGTCTCTCTCTCATGTCTCTCTCTCATGTCTCTCTCTCATGTCTCTCTCTCTCATGTCTCTCTCATGTCTCTCTCATGTCTCTCTCATGTCTCTCTCTCTCATGTCTCTCTCTCATGTCTCTCTCTCATGTCTCTCTCTCTCATGTCTCTCTCTCTCATGTCTCTCTCATGTCTCTCTCTCATGTCTCTCTCTCTCATGTCTCTCTCTCTCATGTCTCTCTCTCATGTCTCTCTCTCTCATGTCTCTCTCATGTCTCTCTCTCTCATGTCTCTCTCTCATGTCTCTCTCTCACCTGTCTCTCTCTCATGTCTCTCTCTCTCATGTCTCTCTCTCATGTCTCTCTCTCATGTCTCTCTCTCATGTCTCTCTCTCATGTCTCTCTCTCATGTCTCTCTCTCATGTCTCTCTCTCTCATGTCTCTCTCATGTCTCTCTCTCTCATGTCTCTCTCTCATGTCTCTCTCTCACCTGTCTCTCTCTCATGTCTCTCTCTCACCTGTCTCTCTCTCATGTCTCTCTCTCTCATGTCTCTCTCTCATGTCTCTCTCTCATGTCTCTCTCTCATGTCTCTCTCTCATGTCTCTCTCTCATGTCTCTCTCTCATGTCTCTCTCTCTCATGTCTCTCTCTCATGTCTCTCTCTCACCTGTCTCTCTCTCACCTGTCTCTCTCTCATGTCTCTCTCATGTCTCTCTCTCATGTCTCTCTCTCACCTGTCTCTCTCTCATGTCTCTCTCTCTCATGTCTCTCTCTCACCTGTCTCTCTCTCATGTCTCTCTCTCTCATGTCTCTCTCTCATGTCTCTCTCTCATGTCTCTCTCTCACCTGTCTCTCTCTCATGTCTCTCTCTCATGTCTCTCTCTCATGTCTCTCTCTCATGTCTCTCTCATGTCTCTCTCTCATGTCTCTCTCTCTCATGTCTCTCTCATGTCTCTCTCATGTCTCTCTCATGTCTCTCTCTCTCATGTCTCTCTCATGTCTCTCTCTCTCATGTCTCTCTCATGTCTCTCTCTCATGTCTCTCTCTCTCATGTCTCTCTCTCTCATGTCTCTCTCTCTCATGTCTCTCTCATGTCTCTCTCATGTCTCTCTCTCATGTCTCTCTCATGTCTCTCACATGTCTCTCTCATGTCTCTCTCTCTCATGTCTCTCTCTCATGTCTCTCTCATGTCTCTCTCTCTCATGTCTCTCTCTCATGTCTCTCTCTCATGTCTCTCTCTCATGTCTCTCTCTCATGTCTCTCTCTCATGTCTCTCTCATGTCTCTCTCTCATGTCTCTCTCTCATGTCTCTCTCTCATGTCTCTCTCTCATGTCTCTCTCTCTCATGTCTCTCTCTCTCATGTCTCTCTCTCATGTCTCTCTCTCATGTCTCTCTCTCATGTCTCTCTCTCATGTCTCTCTCTCATGTCTCTCTCTCACCTGTCTCTCTCTCACCTGTCTCTCTCTCACCTGTCTCTCTCTCATGTCTCTCTCTCATGTCTCTCTCATGTCTCTCTCTCATGTCTCTCTCTCATGTCTCTCTCTCATGTCTCTCTCTCTCATGTCTCTCTCTCATGTCTCTCTCTCATGTCTCTCTCTCATGTCTCTCTCTCATGTCTCTCTCTCATGTCTCTCTCTCATGTCTCTCTCTCATGTCTCTCTCTCATGTCTCTCTCTCATGTCTCTCTCTCACCTGTCTCTCTCTCTCATGTCTCTCTCTCACCTGTCTCTCTCTCACCTGTCTCTCTCTCACCTGTCTCTCTCTCATGTCTCTCTCTCACCTGTCTCTCTCTCACCTGTCTCTCTCTCACCTGTCTCTCTCTCACCTGTCTCTCTCTCATGTCTCTCTCTCATGTCTCTCTCTCATGTCTCTCTCTCATGTCTCTCTCTCATGTCTCTCTCTCACCTGTATCTCTCTCTCGTGTCTCTCTCTCTCGTGTCTCTCTCTCACCTGTCTCTCTCTCACCTGTCTCTCTCTCATGTCTCTCTCTCTCATGTCTCTCTCTCTCATGTCTCTCTCTCTCATGTCTCTCTCTCATGTCTCTCTCTCATGTCTCTCTCTCATGTCTCTCTCTCATGTCTCTCTCTCTCATGTCTCTCTCACCTGTCTCTCTCTCACCTGTCTCTCTCTCATGTCTCTCTCTCATGTCTCTCTCTCAGGACTCCCCGAGCTCGTGGCTAGATGGCGCTCTCTCTCACCTGTCTGAGATCATCGACCTGGACGACCTGCCCTCGATCCAGATGGAGGTGGGCGTGTTGCTGCGCGAGTACCCGGACGTCAGGTGAGTCTGAGCGTGTAACCATGAAGGAGGAGGGGCTTTAGAGCGAGGAGGAGGGGCTTTAGAGCGAGGAGGAGGGGCTTTAGAGTGAGGAGGAGGGGCTTTAAAGAGGAGGAGGGGCTTTAGAGCGAGGAGGAGGGGCTTTAGAGCGAGGAGGAGGGGCTTTAGAGGAGAAGGGGCTTTAGAGCAAGGAGGAGGAGGGGCTTTAGAGTGAGGAGGAGGGGCTTTAGAGCGAGGAGGAGGGGCTTTAGAGGAGAAGGGGCTTTAGAGCAAGGAGGAGGAGGGGCTTTAGAGCGAGGAGGAGGGGCTTTAAAGAGGAGGAGGAGGGGCTTTAGAGGAAGAGGAGGGGCTTTAAAGGAAGAGGCGGGGCTTTAAAGAGGAGGAGGAGGGGCTTTCAAGTGGAGGAGGGGCTTTAGATGAGGAGGAGGGGCTTTAGAGGGGGAGGTGGTGCTTTAGAGTGAGGAGGAGGGGCTTTAGAGCGAGGAGGAGGGGCTTTAGAGCGAGGAGGAGGGGCTTTAAAGTGGAGGAGGGGCTTTAGATGAGGAGGAGGGGCTTTAGAGGGGGAGGTGGTGCTTTAGAGCGAGGAGGAGGGGCTTTAGACCGAGGAGGAGGGGCTTTAGAGCGAGGAGGAGGGTCTTTAGAGCGAGGAGGAGGGGCTTTAGAGGAGAAGGGGCTTTAAAGTGGAGGAGGAGGAGCTTTAGAGCAAGGAGGAGGAGGGGCTTTAGAGCGAGGAGGAGGGGCTTTAAAGAGGAGGAGGGGCTTTAGAGGAAGAGGCGGTGCTTTAGAGTGTGGAGGAGGGGCTTTAGAGCGAGGAGGAGGGGCTTTAGAGGAGGAGGAGGGGCTTTAGAGCGAGGAGGAGGGGCTTTAAAGGAAGAGGAGGGGCTTTAGAGCGAGGAGGAGGGGCTTTAAAGAGGAGGAGGGGCTTTAAAGAGGAGGAGGGGCTTTAAAGAGGAGGAGGAGGGGCTTTAGAGCGAGGAAGAGGGGCTTTAGAACGAGGAGGAGGGGCTTTAAAGCGAGGAGGAGGGGCTTTAGAGCGAAGAGGAGGGGCTTTAGAGCGAGGAGGAGGGGCTTTAAAGTGGAGGAGGAGGGGCTTTAGAGGAGGAGGAGGGGCTGTAGAGCGAGGAGGAGGGGCTTTAGAGGAGGAGGAGGGGCTTTAGAGGAGGAGGAGGTGCTTTAGAGGAGGAGGAGGGGCTTTCGAGCGAGGAGGAGGGGCTTTAAAGCGAGGAGGAGGGGCTTTAGAGCGAGGAGGAGGGGCTTTAGAGCGAGGAGGAGGGGCTTTAGATGAGGAGGAGGGGCTTTAGAGGAGGAGGAGGGGCTTTAGATGAGGAGGAGGGGCTTTAGAGGAGGAGGAGGGGGTTTAGAGCGAGGAGGAGGGGCTTTAGAGCGAGGAGGAGGGGCTTTAAAGGAAGAGGAGGGGCTTTAGAACGAGGAGGAGGGGCTTTAAAGGAAGAGGAGGGGCTTTAGAGCGAGGAGGAGGGGCTTTAGAGCGAGGAGGAGGGGCTTTAAAGCGGAGGAGGAGGGGCTTTAAAGAGGAGGAGGGGCTTTAGAGGAAGAGGAGGGGCTTTAGAGCGAGGAGGAGGGGCTTTAGAGCGAGGAGGAGGGGCTTTAAAGCGGAGGAGGAGGGGCTTTAGAGGAGGAGGAGGGGCTTTAGAGCGAGGAGGAGGGGCTTTAGAGCGAGGAGGAGGGGCTTTAAAGCGGAGGAGGAGGGGCTTTAAAGAGGAGGAGGGGCTTTAGAGGAAGAGGAGGGGCTTTAGAGCGAGGAGGAGGTGCTTTAGACTAGGAAGAAGGGCTTTAGAGTGAGGAGGAGGGGCTTTAGACTAGGAGGAGGGGCTTTAAAGCGAGGAGGAGGGGCTTTAAAGGAAGTGGAGGAGCGGCTTTAGAGCGAGGAGGAGGGGCTTTAGAACGAGGAGGAGGGGCTTTAGAACGAGGAGGAGGGGCTTTAGAGGAAGAGGAGGGGCTTTAAAGAGGAGGAGGAGGGGTTTTAGAGGAGGAGGAGGGGCTTTAAAGAGGAGGAGGAGGGGTTTTAGAGGAGGAGGAGGGGCTTTAAAGTGGAGGAGGGGCTTTAGAGGAGGAGGAGGGGCTTTAAAGAGGAGGAGGAGGGGCTTTAAAGGAAGGGGAGGGGCTTTAAAGTGGAGGAGGAGGGGCTTTAGAGGAGGAGGAGGGGCTTTAAAGTGGAGGAGGAGGGGCTTTAGAGCAAGGAGGAGGAGGGGCTTTAAACGAGGAGGAGGGGCTTTAGACCGAGGAGGAGGGGCTTTAGAGCGAGGAGGAGGGGCTTTAAAGCGAGGAGGAGGGGCTGTAGAGCGAGGAGGAGGGGCTTTAAAGCGAGGAGGAGGGACTTTAAAGAGGAGGAGGGGCTTTAGAACGAGGAGGAGGGGCTTTAAAGTGGAGGAGGAGAGGCTTTAGAGGAAGAGGAGGGGCTTTAGAGCGAGGAGGAGGGGCTTTAACCATGGCGTGTATCCCTGGCGTGTATCCCTGGCGTGTAACCCTGGCGTGTGCGTGTGCCCGTTGCGTGTGCAGGCGGAAGCACCTGTCGGCCGTGCTGAACCTGCGGGGCCTGACCCGTCAGTCGGAGCGAGCCGAGGTCCTGGACGTCCTGAAGGACCTGGAGCAGAGCCTGGAGTCCGGCTCGCCGTCCCGGGACCGCGCCCTGTTCGCCGAGGTCCCCGTGACCTCCGAGCTGCACTGCGTCAACGTGGGCCTGAGCCGCCTCGCCCTCACCGCCACGTCCTGCTTCAGCTCGCTGAGGCCGGCGAGGGGCGGGGCCAAGCGCCGCGGCAAGGAGGGCGAGGAGGAGGGGCTTTAGAGCGAGGAGGAGGGGCTTTAGAGGAGGAGGAGGGGCTTTAAAGAGGAGGAGGGGCTTTAGAGCGAGGAGGAGGGGCTTTAGAGCGAGGAGGAGGGGCTTTAGAGTGAGGAGGAGGGGCTTTAAAGAGGAGGAGGGGCTTTAGAGCGAGGAGGAGGGGCTTTAGAGCGAGGAGGAGGGGCTTTAGAGCGAGGAGGAGGGGGTTTAAAGAGGAGGAGGGGCTTTAGAGCGAGGAGGAGGGGCTTTAGAGCGAGGAGGAGGGGGTTTAAAGAGGAGGAGGGGCTTTAGAGCGAGGAGGAGGGGCTTTAGAGCGAGGAGGAGGGGGTTTAGAGCGAGGAGGAGGGGCTGTACAGCGAGGAGGAGGGGCTTTAAAGAGGAGGAGGGGCTGTAGAGCGAGGAGGAGGGGCTTTAGAGCGAGGAGGAGGGGCTTTAGAGCGAGGAGGAGGGGCTTTAAAGGAGGAGGAGGGGCTTTAAAGGAAGGGGAGGGGCTTTAAAGGAAGAGGAGGGGTTTTAAAGGAGGAGGAGGGGCTTTAAAGGAAGAGGAGGGGCTTTAAAGAAAGGGGAGGGGCTTTAGAGGAAGAGGAGGGGCTTTAAAGCGAGGAGGAGGGGCTTTAGAGCGAGGAGGAGGGGTTTTAGAGGAGGAGGAGGGGCTTTAGAGGAGGAGGAGGGGCTTTAGAGCGAGGAGGAGGGGCTTTAGAGCGAGGAGGAGGGGCTTTAGAGCGAGGAGGAGGGGCTTTAGAGCGAGGAGGAGGGGCTTTAAAGAGGAGGAGGGGCTTTAGAGCGAGGAGGAGGGGCTTTAAAGAGGAGGAGGGGCTTTAGAGCGAGGAGGAGGGGCTTTAGATTGAGGAGGAGGGGCTTTAGAGCGAGGAGGAGGGGCTTTAAAGGAAGAGGAGGGGCTTTAAAGGAAGGGGAGGGGCTTTAAAGGAAGGGGAGGGGCTTTAAAGTGGAGGAGGGGCTTTAAAGGAGGAGGAGGGGCTTTAAAGGAGGAGGAGGGGCTTTAAAGGAAGGGGAGGGGCTTTAAAGGAAGGGGAGGGGCTTTAAAGCGGACTGTGGAGGTTTGAGGCGAGACGCTGCTGAGAGAAAACATGGTCGTTTTATCTCTGTCTCAGTAAAACCTGTTTTTTCCCACGTTTTTCTCTGAGGCCAAAAGTTAAAAGTGTCTGTGGGTCAAGTCCAGCCTTAAACACATATAACTGCAAATAATAATAGTTACTTTATTCATTCTTTTTTATATATATTTGCATTTGAGTCTCATATGCTACATTAAAACAAACGTTCACCCTGACAAAGCTTTATTATAATCGTATAATTGTATAAACGTAAACACTTTATTCATTTAACTTAAAGAAAATCATTTTGAAAGTGTCAGTTCAGCTTAAATTCTTTTATTTTTACAATAGAAGTTGGAAAACTGGAAGGTTGACGCTAACACGCTCTGATAAAAACCGAGACGCAACAGAAAGGAGCGAAACAGCGCCTCCGATTTCACACTGGTGGTCAAAAAGTGTACTGCATCCATATTTACCATTAAGAATGAATGGGAGAGAGTTGGTTCCGCTTTAACACTGACATGTGACTGAGCTGGGGGGGCGACAACATGGATTTAGTCACTTTAACCTCTTAACTCCCACCTGAACGGATCCCATTTTCTCCAGTTTGGATTTACCCCAATCGAAAAGCTTCTTGGGAAAAAAGCACAAAAACAGCCACAAAAAATGAGAAAACAAGGATGTAAACGCAACAAAGATGTGACAAAAATATGACAAAAATGTGGCAAAAATTCAACAAAAAGTGACAAAAAATTGACAAAAAAGTGACAAAAACTCAACCAAAAAGTGACAAAAATTCAACCAAAAAGTGACAAAAATTCAACCAAAAAGTGACAAAAATTCAACAAAAAAGTGACAAAAATTAGACAAAAAAGTGACAAAAATTCAACCAAAAAGTGACAAAAAAGTGACAAAAATTCAACCAAAAAGTGACAAAAATTCAACCAAAAAGTGACAAAAATTCAACCAAAAAGTGACAAAAATTCAACCAAAAAGTGACAAAAAAGTGACAAAAATTTGACAAAAAAATGGACAAAAATTCAACCAAAAAGTGACAAAAAAGTGACAAAAATTCAACCAAAAAGTGACAAAAATTCAACAAAAAAGTGACAAAATTTCGACAAAAAAATTGACAAAAATTCAACCAAAAAGTGACAAAAATTCAACCAAAAAGTGACAAAAATTCGACAAAAAAATGACAAAAATTCAACCAAAAAGTTACAAAAATTCGACAAAAAAATGACAAAAATTCAATCAAAAAGTTACAAAAATTCGACAAAAAATGACAAAAATCCGACAAAAAAGTGACAAAAATTCAACCAAAAAATGACAAAAATTCGACAAAAAAGTGACAAAAATCCGACAAAAAAGTGACACAAATTCAACAAAATTGTGACCAAAATGAAAAAAAAGAAAAGAAAAAACAACAACACAGCAACAACACGAGGAAAAGATCAGTTTTGTGGGTCTTAGCTTTCAAATGAGGTGTTACACAGGCCTATATAACAGCCAAAGAGGACAGAAGGCATTTGGTTGAGGCGGGTGGTAAGAGGTTAATAAAGTGGCTATGATACTTAGCATCAGAGGTCCCTATGCTAAAGTGGCTATGATAGTTAGCATACAGGCTCCTCCCCCTAACTCCTTCCTAACTGACAGACCCATTCGGACGCTTCTTGTCATGGTGGACGCTGACGCACCATAAGACTCCCGACTCCTTTACTGAGCTTTTAACCAAAAACAAGGAGGAATTATCAAAGGAAATCATCTTAAATCCGGGATAAAGATTTGGATAAATTAGTTTTAAATTAAAAAAAAATAGGGGAACATTAAAGAAAGAAATTAGAACAAATGGGAAAGATTTGGTGTGAAAAAAACTGTGTTCACCTGGAGCTACATTATTCACATTTGTCCATTTTTATGCTTTTGTAAAATAAAAGCTGAACGTGGATCCTCTTCCCCGGCAGCGTCTCGCCTTCACGACTCAACTGTGTTAATCACTTTATTATTGTTTTTACTGATTGTTTTATTTCATCATAAACTGTTTAAATCTTTTGTATTTTGCACAATCATCGGTACTGATTCTTATTCTGACCAAAGAAACATGTAAACGTTTGTTCTGTCTGAAAATAAAAGACATGTCTCTGATGGAGCTGCGTTTATTTATACATGACCACATACAACATACATGACCACATACAACATACATGAACACATACAACATACATGGACACATACACACATGATTACAAACATGTTATAAAACACAATACAGACATTTTAAACTGGAACTCTCTAGAAAGTTCAATGTGTTTTTGTGAAGTCACTTTCCTCAGAACGGACGACTCCAGGAGGCGGGGCCTGAAGGGAGGCGTGGCCTGAGGGGAGGTGAGGCCTGAGGGGAGGTGGAGTCTGAGGGGAGGCGAGGCCTGAGGGGAGGCGTGGTCTGAGGGGAGGCGAGGTCTGAGGGGAGGTGGAGTCTGAGGGGAGGCGAGGCCTGAGGGGAGGTGGAGCCTGAGGGGAGGCGTGGCCCTGAGGGAAGGTGGAGCCTAAGAGGAGGCGAGGCCTGAGGGGAGGTGGAGCCTGAGGGGAGGTGGAGCCTAAGAGGAGGCGAGGCCTGAGGGGAGGTGGAGCCTGAGGGGAGGCGTGGCCTGAGGGGAGGTGGAGCCTAAGAGGAGGCGAGGCCTGAGGGGAGGTGGAGCCTGAGGGGAGGCGTGGCCTGAGGGGAGGTGGAGCCTGAGGGGAGGTGGAGCCTGAGGGGAGGTGGAGCCTGAGGGGAGGTGGAGCCTGAGACGAGGCCTGAGGGGAGGTGGAGCCTGAGGGGAGGTGGAGTCTGAGGGGAGGTGGAGCCTAAGAGGAGGCGAGGCCTGAGGGGAGGTGGAGTCTGAGGGGAGGTGGAGCCTGAGGGGAGGCGTGGCCTGAGGGGAGGTGGAGCCTAAGAGGAGGTGGAGCCTGAGGGGAGGCGAAGCCTGAGGGGAGGTGGAGTCTGAGGGGAGGTGGAGCCTGAGGGGAGGTGGAGCCTGAGGGGAGGTGGAGCCTGAGGGGAGGTGGAGCCTGAGGGGAGGTGGAGCCTGAGGGGAGGTGGAGCCTGAGGGGAGGTGGAGCCTGAGGGGAGGCGAAGCCTGAGGGGAGGTGGAGCCTGAGGGGAGGTGGAGCCTGAGGGGAGGTGGAGCCTGAGGGGAGGTGGAGCCTGAGGGGAGGTGGAGCCTAAGAGGAGGTGGAGCCTGAGGGGAGGCGAAGCCTGAGGGGAGGCGGAGCCTGAGGGGAGGTGGAGCCTGAGGGGAGGTGGAGCCTGAGGGGAGGTGGAGCCTGAGGGGAGGTGGAGCCTGAGGGGAGGTGGAGTCTGAGGGGAGGTGGAGCCTAAGAGGAGGCGAGGCCTGAGGGGAGGTGGAGCCTAAGAGGAGGCGAGGCCTGAGGGGAGGTGGAGCCTGAGGGGAGGTGGAGTCTGAGGGGAGGTGGAGCCTAAGAGGAGGTGGAGCCTGAGGGGAGGTGGAGCCTAAGAGGAGGCGAGGCCTGAGGGGAGGTGGAGTCTGAGGGGAGGTGGAGTCTGAGGGGAGGTGAGGCCTGAGAGGAGGTGGAGCCTGAGGGGAGGTGAGGCCTGAGGGGAGGTGAGGCCTGAGGGGAGGTGGAGCCTAAGAGGAGGCGAAGCCTGAGGGGAGGTGGAGCCTGAGGGGAGGTGGAGTCTGAGGGGAGGTGGAGCCTAAGAGGAGGCGAGGCCTGAGGGGAGGTGGAGCCTGAGGGGAGGTGGAGTCTGAGGGGAGGTGGAGCCTAAGAGGAGGCGAGGCCTGAGGGGAGGTGGAGTCTGAGGGGAGGCGTGGCCTGAGGGGAGGTGGAGCCTGAGGGGAGGTGGAGCCTGAGGGGAGGTGGAGCCTGAGGGGAGGCGTGGCCTGAGGGGAGGTGGAGTCTAAGAGGAGGCGAGGCCTGAGGGGAGGTGGAGTCTAAGAGGAGGCGTGGCCTGAGGGGAGGTGGAGCCTGAGGGGGAGTGGAGCCTAAGAGGAGGTGGAGCCTGAGGGGAGGTGGAGCCTAAGAGGAGGCGAGGCCTGAGGGGAGGTGGAGCCTGAGGGGGGGTGGAGCCTAAGAGGAGGTGGAGCCTGAGGGGAGGTGGAGCCTAAGAGGAGGTGAGGCCTGAGGGGAGGTGGAGTCTAAGAGGAGGCGAGGCCTGAGGGGAGGTGGAGTCTAAGAGGAGGCGTGGCCTGAGGGGAGGTGGAGCCTGAGGGGGGGTGGAGCCTAAGAGGAGGTGGAGCCTGAGGGGAGGTGGAGCCTAAGAGGAGGTGAGGCCTGAGGGGAGGTGGAGCCTAAGAGGAGGCGTGGCCCTGAGGGGAGGTGGAGTCTGAGGGGAGGTGGAGCCTGAGGGGAGGTGGAGCCTGAGGGGAGGTGGAGCCTGAGGGGAGGTGGAGCCTGAGGGGAGGTGTGGCCTGAGGGGAGGTGGAGCCTAAGAGGAGGCAAGGCCTGAGGGGAGGTGGAGCCTGAGGGGAGGTGGAGTCTGAGGGGAGGTGGAGCCTGAGGGGAGGTGGAGCCTGAGGGGAGGTGGAGCCTGAGGGGAGGTGGAGCCTGAGGGGAGGTGGAGCCTGAGGGGAGGTGGAGCCTGAGGGGAGGTGGAGCCTGAGGGGAGGTGGAGCCTGAGGGGAGGTGGAGTCTGAGGGGAGGCGTGGCCCTGAGGGGAGGTGGAGCCTAAGAGGAGGTGGAGCCTGAGGGGAGGTGGAGCCTGAGGGGAGGCGTGGCCTGAGAGGAGGTGGAGCCTGAGGGGAGGTGGAGCCTGAGGGGAGGTGGAGCCTGAGGGGAGGTGGAGCCTGAGGGGAGGCGTGGCCTGAGAGGAGGTGGAGCCTGAGGGGAGGTGGAGCCTAAGAGGAGGCGAGGCCTGAGGGGAGGCGTGGCCTGAGGGGAGGTGTGGCCTAAGGGGGGGTGGAGCCTAAGAGGAGGCGGGGCCTGAGGGGAGGTGTGGCCTAAGGGGGGGTGGAGCCTAAGAGGAGGCAGGGCCTGAGGGGAGGTGGAGCCTAAGAGGAGGTGGAGCCTAAGAGGAGGCGTGGCCTGAGGTTGCCGTGGCGTCCGCGCCGGTTGCCGTGGCGTCCGCGCCGGTTGCCGTGGCGTCCGTGTTTTCTTTAGGTTCAGATTTTTCCGTCGATGAAACAAAAATCAAAACCTAAAAAAACCACAGCCGCTCGACCCGTGACGTCACTTCCTCCCGGGGCGGCTCCCCCTGGTGGCGACGCCTGAAACACACACAACATGAAAACCGTCAATAATTCACCTCAGCGACGGGAAGTCAAGCCAAGTCGAGCTGGAAACGCCGCCAATTCTCGATAATCGGAACGTTTGATCTGAAGTCACATGGTCCCACGTCTTTCCCGCTTCTTCATTCACAAATACCGACATGTTTGGCATCCACGTGTAGCGCGAAGTCCCCCCGACGCTCCAGTCCCAGCCTACAGGCCAGGGTCACGCCTCATTTGAAAGCTAAGCCCGACACAAAAACGCTTCTTCCTTGTTTTTCTCACGCGTTTCCGACCGCAGTCACGCTACACCGACAAAACCCGTAACGCAGCCGAAACGTCATCTTTAGCCGTGATTCTGTCGTTGCTTTTTATAACCGCGAAACGTGAGGAGCGACGTGAAAAAACGCGCCGCTCTGACCTCTGTTCCGCGACACGACGACAATAACAAGCATCAAAACAAAAGGGAGCGGTGTGAGCGCGCGGGGGGGGCACGGGAATAATCCTGACACGGGCGCGTTTTCACACCCGCCGAACCGAAAACGGCGACGCGGAGCTGAGTGGGATCAGATAACCGTGAGGAGAAGCGCCGCGGCCGCGCAGATCCCCGCGGCTCGAGGCAGAAAGCGTCGTTCCGCGGCCGGGGTTCTGCGGAGCCGCCGCGCTGCTGCACTGCGGACACTTCACGGCCGCCCGCCCCGGGACCGGAGGCTCTTACCGGGAGGAGAGGCCCGTGCTGACCGCGGAGAGGCCTCGTCAGAGCGGGCACGGCGGCGGGCAGAGCCGGAGCCCCGGTGTGTGTGCGTGTGTGTGCGTGTGTGTGTGCGTGCGTGTCCTCGCCGCGGCCGCAGGAGGAAGGAAGAGCCAAGATGGAGGAAGGAGAGAGGGAGCTGCTGCGCCCCCGCGCGGCCGCGAGGAGGACTGCGGCGTGTGGGCGGGGACTCACAGTTTAACCTCTTAACTCCCGCCTGAACCGAGAGGATCTTTTTCCTCACGTCATCAGGTTGTTTTCCATCATCTTTTTGTTGGGTTTTCAACTCATTTTTGTAGCTTTTTTGTCATTTTTTTGTCATTTTTTTGTCACATTTTTGTCACATTTTTGTCACATTTTTGTCACATTTTTGTCACATTTTTGTCATTTTTTTGTCACATTTTTGTCATTTTTTTGTCACATTTTTGTCGCATTTTTGTCATTTTTTTGTCACATTTTTGTCACATTTTTGTCATTTTTTTGTCACATTTTTGTCACATTTTTGTCATTTTTCTGTCAAATTTTTGTCTTTTTTGTCACATTTGTGTAAATTTTTTGTCATTTTTTTGTAACATTTTTGTCATTTTTTTGTTACATTTTTGTCATTTTTTTGTCACATTTTTGTCACATTTGTGTCAATTTTTTGTCATTTTTTTGTTACATTTTTTTGTTACATTTTTGTCATTTTTTTGTCAAATTTGTGTCAAATTTTTGTCAATTTCTTGTGACATTTTTGCCACTTTTTTGTCACATTTCCATCATTGTTTTCGTCTCAGATTTATTGCTATTTTCTCACCTTTTTTCCAGAAGCTTTTGGATTGAGGTAAAGCCGAACTGGAGAAAATGCTCTCAGTTAAGGCGTGAGTTAAGAGGTTAACCTCTTAACTCACGCCTTAACCGAGCACATTTTTATTTATTTATTTATTTATGAACATTTTATTAGAGGATCAGCCCCAAGAGATGAATCATCTCGTTTTCATGTGGGTCCTCAAATGTCCAAGAAAAATAGAACAGAAAACAGCAGAGTAGATGCAATCAAATCAAACAAACTGATAACAGTAATAATAATACAATAAAAACTAAATAATAATAATATTTTGTTTTTTTGGCTTTACCCAAATCTAAAAGCTTCTCGAAAAGGGCGACAAAAACGCACGGCTAAAGAGCGATGAAAAAGCAGCAAAAAAGCCACAGAAGAGCGACAAAAAACGTGACGAAAATGCAACGAAAAAACGGCCAAATATAGTCAAAAAAGCAACGGAAAAAAGGATGAAAAAAACAAACAAAAAAAGATTTAAAAAAAAATCATGAACACAATGAAAAAGTTACATTACTTTGGGAAGCTTTAACCTCTTAACTCCCGCCTGAACCGAGAGGATCTTTTTCCTCACGTCATCAGATTTTTTTCCATCATTTTTTTGTTGGGTATTCAACTCATTTTTGTAATTTTTTTTTGTCTTTTTTAATTTTTTTTAGTTTTTTTGGTCAAATTTTCATAAAATTTTTGTCATTTCTTGTCACATTTTTGTCATTTTTTTTGTGTCAATTTTTTGTAATTTTTTGCCATTTTTTGTCAAATTTTTATCATTTTTTTGTCATTTTTTTGGCAAATTTTAATCTCATTTTTGTCATTTTTTCGTCAATTTTTTCTTACATTTTTTTTCATTTTTTGTCAAATTTTCGTAATTTTTTTTGTCATTTTTTTATCAATTTTTTATCCGATTTTAATCAAATTTTTGTCACTTTTTTTGTCATATTTTGTCATATTTTTCATCCATGTTTTCTCACTTTTTTGTCACATCTTCATCATTGTTTTCGTCTCAGTTTTGTTGCCATTTTCTCACCTTTTTTCCAGAAGCTTTTGGATTGGGGTAAAGCCAAACTGGAGAAAATGCTCTCGGTTCAGGCGGGAGTTAAGGGGTTAAACTATCTCTCTCTCTCTACAACATGCACAATAGGGTCCTCGCTGTGGGATGGGACTCTCTTGAGAAAGAAGTGTGTTGCTCGAGGACACAGTGACAGCGTTTATTCGTGATTGCACAAACACAAATCATAAAACACTCAAATGGAACCACAGTCTGAGGACGTTAAAGGTTCCTCACAGATGTTCCTAAGCAGGAGCCGCTTCCAAACAGGTTCATTCTGTTCCATCGAAACACTTTGGTCCCTTTAGCTTTAGCCGTTAGCCTTTAGCCTTTAGCCGTTAGCCGTACAGCCTCCACTCCTGATGTGAATATTTACACATGTCCAAAGCTCCTCGAAGGACGACGACCAGGGAAAGTCCTGCTCCAAAGTAACGTCCAGGCGGCCATTTTGAAGAGGGCAGACCTCACGGGGTGAAGAAGATGGCCGCCTGGGTCGCCTGTGCCCCCGAGAAGCAGCTTTTGCTCGAGTTTGGAATCGACTTTAAACGTCGAACGGTGTTTGTTCAGAGTCGGACGAGTTTATGAATGCAGTACCAGCCGTGTCCAGTGGAGGCGCCGTCCCACATGAAGTCCCACACGACTCCTGTACGAAGAAGCAGAAGAAGACCTGGAACGTTCCGCCGTGTGCCTTTAAATGCTCCGCGGAATTATTCAACTGGCTTTAAAGCAACTTGAATCAGATAAAAATCATTTAAACAATAAAAGATATATTTTTTTAATTGAAATATAAAAAAAATAATAATTAAACAATAAATATTAATAAATAATTAAATAGATTCATAATAAAGAAAATGTTTAAATACAATAATATAATTTAAAACGTTTTTTTTTTAAAAGTCATTTGAATAATTCTGTCGTAGCGACGCCTCCTCAGAGTCCGATCACATGACGTCCACGAAGAACTCGCTGGGGTTTCCCACGGCCAGTCGGAAGGACTGCCTGGAGGCGGGGGGCGGGCTCTGAGCCGCTCTCTGCTGTGATTGGTCCACGTCGTCGTCTTTGCGCGGCTCGCTGCGGTTCGACCCGGGGCCGCCGCCGCTTCCTGTGACGAGAGAAAAAACCGGGACTTAAACACGACGCCGGAAACGGAGGCGGAGCAAAAACAGACCGACGTAAAGGGGCGGGTATTCTGCAAAATTGACTTTTTCAAGCTTTCCATCATGTTATTATGTCATTCCCTCATTAAAAACATGGCTGAAGTGTTGCCTTGGCACATTCACGTATTTCTGAGTAATCTGTAAAAACTCTGATGGCGGCCATTTTAGGGATAGGTTTGCCTGAGTCCTCCTAGGAACGCCCCCACCTCCTGGAGACGCCTCCGAGCTTTCGTCACCAGCCGAGTAACCAACCACTGCTCCTCAGCAGAACCCACTGATGCCACAGACAGCGTGTGGAGGGGGCGTGTCTAAAGGCTCAGAGGTTCTTAAAGAGACAGAGGCCTATTTCAAGACATTCACTACAGCCATTTTGAGAGAGACATTTTATACAAGGCAGTTATTCTGATTTACTGCATTTACAGACCAACAGAAGGTTTGTCATCATTGTAGTGTGATATAGACTGGTGCTATGGGACTGACAAAAGCAGAACACCCCCTCTTTAAATCTACGAATCTAAGCTAAACAGAGGCTAGTTTTGATCATATCACAGGTTTTTTCTAGAAACAGAGATATGGCGTGTTTTATGTAACTCGACGTCTCCCACATTTCACTCTCTTCACTGTGACTGAAAACAGCGGCTTCAGAAACATCGACAACTGAGAAGGTCTGGGCCTGAGCTTCACGTCGCTTTAAAGAGGGGGGATTCTGCAACCTATCCCTAAAATGGCCGCCATCAGAGTTTTTACAGATTACTCAAAAATACGTGAATGTGCCAAGGCAACACTTCAGCCATGTTTTTAATGAGGGAGTGACAGAATAACATGATGGAAAGCTGGAAAAAGTCAATTTTGCATAATACCCCCCCCCAACTGGTATTTTTCCCACTTGAAATTTACCAGTTACGACTTCAGTTCCAGGTGATTGAAGTTGTATCTCCTAATGCTACAACAGTTAGCTCAGACGATGCTAACGTTATATGAACGTTTCTTCAAACCAGATCTAATCACAATCATGCGACAGAACGTTATGTTGAAGCTGTGACTAAAGTAACGTTAACGTCACTGATCAGTGGTTTTGTTACAGTTTTATCATTAGCATCGCTGCTCCACTGGGGGGCGCCATCACTGTCTTCATCTCTATATGAACTCGTAGCAGTCTTCAGGTTTCCGAGTTGTTTTCCAAGTTGTAATTACCAGTTCAAGCGGCTCCATTTTTCCAAGTGGGAAGTGGTAAATATACAAGTTAGACAGAGCTGAACTATTGTGACAAAATGACCATATTTGGGCGTTACAGCGGCTGTGGTGGAATGACCGTATTTGGGCGTTACCGCGGCTGTGGTGAAATGACCGTATTTGGGCGTTACAGCGGCTGTGGTGGAATGACCGTATTTGGGCGTTACCGCGGCTGTGGTGGAATGACCGTATTTGGGCGTTACCGCGGCTGTGGTGGAATGACCGTATTTGGGCGTTACCGCGGCTGTGGTGGAATGACCGTATTTGGGCGTTACCGCGGCTGTGGTGGCTGCCCGTGCCTCTGTTCGGGGGCTGCAGCCTCTGGGGGGCGCTGTAGGGGTGGGGCACGGCGCACGGCTCCGGCTCCGCCACACGAGACTCTTCCGGCTCCTCCAGCGTCAGCAGACCCAGCTCTGGACCAGGACCAGGATTAGTTGATGAGAAAGGACTAAACCAAAGCGTGCCTAACCCGTCCTCACCGGAGCAGACGTCGCCGAAGGTGTAGTAGCACTGCTCGGAGAAGGTCAGCTTGCTGACCGTGTGGCGGATGAAGCCCGACTGGAGCAGGTTCGAGGCGTATTTTCGAGCTTCGCGTCGATCGCAGAATCCCTCCACGTTCCGGAACAGCCAGTCCACCACGTCCGAGCCTGGACACAGACCGGACACAGACCGGACTTTACTCTGGGTTTGGTTTATTCAGTGTTATATACAATGACATAACAGGTCAAATAATCAATCATTTATCTCTCAAATCTCTCAAACCAAGAGAATAAAATGAACAAAAACAACATGTTGATCGGTAAATAGTGCCCCCTATGGAGAGTAAAAAGTTTTAGTTTTACAAAAATGTAAATAATCCGGTGCAAAATTCCATTTGGTCGTTTCAATCAAAAGAGTCAATCAAGCCCAGGCCATGTATTTCACGGTGTTGCCGTAGCGACGACCAGAACATCCCACTTTATTCTAATGGGAAAATATTACAATCACAGAAACCGATGAAGTCGTTGTGGATGGTAATGGTGATGATGGTGATGATGATGATGATGATGATGATAGTGATAATAGTGATGATAGTGATGATAGTGATGATGATGGTGATGATAATGATAGTGATGATGATGATACTCATTACTCACCGATGAAGGCATTGTGGATGGTGATAATAGTGATGATAGTGATGATGATGATAGTGATGATGATGATACTGATACTGATACTCACCGATGAAGGCCTTGTGGATGGTGATAATAGTGATGATAGTGATGATGATGATGATGATGATACTCATTACTCACCGATGAAGGCGTTGTGGATGGTGATGATGATGATAGTGATGATGATGATAGTGATGATGATAGTGATAATAGTGATGATAGTGATGATAGTGATGATAGTGATGATAGTGATGATAGTGATGATGATGGTGATGATGATAGTGATGATAGTGATGATGATGATGATGATGATGATGATGATGATGATACTGATACTCACCGATGAAGGCGTTGTGGATGGTGATCTTCAGCCACAGTCGGTCACGGACCTCCAGTCCTGATCTGTGATTGGCCATCGCCGCGACGACTGCAGTGATGTCACTGTGAATGTTCAGAGGGGTTTCCTCGTGGACCGCTGCAACGCAGGGGCTCGTTAGGGTCAGTTAGACGGATCTTGAATAAACTATTATATTAACAGGATTATGTACAGTTGTGTAGATTAAAGAGTATACTTATTACAGTAGTTTATATTTATATAATATATTTACAGTAGTATATTTACAGTACTTTATATTAACAGTAGGTTATATTTACAGTAGTCTATATTTACAGTAGTTTATATAAACAGTAGTTTA
Organism: Gobius niger; assembly: GCF_951799975.1. Lineage (NCBI taxonomy): Eukaryota > Metazoa > Chordata > Actinopteri > Gobiiformes > Gobiidae > Gobius > Gobius niger. Next base: position 46,333 of record NW_027639333.1, on the reverse strand, counting down.
TATTAACACTAGTTTATATTAACAGTAGTTTATTTTAACCGTAGTTTATATTTACAGTAGTATATTAACAGTATTTTATATTTACAGTATTTTATATTTACAGTAGTTTATATTAACAATAGTTTATATTTACAGTTGTTTATATTTACAGTAGTTTATATTTACAGTAGTTTATATTTACAATATTTTATATTAACAGTAGTTTATATTAACAATAGTTTATATTTACAGTCGTTTATATTTACAGTAGTTTATATTAACAGTAGTTTATATTAACAGTAGTTTATTATAACAGTATTTTATATTAACAGTAGTTTATATTAACAGTAGTTTATATTAACAGTAGTATATTAACAGTAGTTTATTATAACAGTAGTTTATATTAACAGTAGTTTATATTTACAGTAGTTTATATTTACAGTAGTTTATATTAACAGTAGTTTATATTTACAGTAGTTTATATTTACAGTAGTTTATATTTACAGTAGTTTATATTTACAGTAGTTTATTTTAACAGTAGTTTATATTAACAGTAGTTTATATTTACAGTAGTTTATATTTACAGTATTTTATATTTACAGTAGTTTATATTAACAGTAGTTTATATTTACAGTAGTTTATTTTAACAGTAGTATATTAACAGTAGTTTATTATAACAGTATTTTATATTTACAGTAGTTTATATTAACAGTAGTTTATATTAACAGTATTTTATATTTACAGTAGTTTATATTTACAGTAGTTTATATTAACAGTAGTTTATATTAACAGTAGTTTATTATAACAGTATTTTATATTTACAGTAGTTTATATTAACAGTAGTTTATTAACAGTAATTTATATTTACAGTAGTTTATTAACAGTAATTTATATTTACAGTCGTTTATTAACAGTAATTTATATTTACAGTAGTTTATAATAACAGTAGTTTATATTAACCGTAGTTTATATTTACAGTACTATATTAACAGTAGTTTATATTAACAGTAGTTTATATTAACAGTAGTTTATTAACAGTAATTTATTTTTACAGTAGTTTATATCAACAGTAGTTTATATTTACAGTATTTTATATTAACAGTAGTTTACATTAAAAGTAGTTTATATTTACAGTATTTTATATTTACAATATTTTATATTAACAGTAGTTTACATTAACAGTAGTTTATATTTACAGTATTTTATATTTACAGTAGTTTATATTTACAGTAGTATATTAACAGTAGTATATTTGCAGTATTATACTTACAGTAGTATATTTGCAGTATTATACTCACAGTAGTATATTTGCAGTATTATACTTACAGTAGTATATTTGCAGTATTATACTCACAGTAGTATATTTGCAGTATTATACTTACAGTAGTATATTTGCAGTATTATACTTACAGTAGTATATTTGCAGTATTATACTCACAGTAGTATATTTGCAGTATTATACTCACAGTAGTATATTTACAGTAGTATATTAACAGTAGTATATTTGCAGTATATTTGCAGTATTATACTCACAGTAATATATTTGCAGTATTACACCTACAGTATTATATTAACAGTATTATACTCACAGTAGTATATTTACAGTAGTATATTAACAGTAGTATATTTGCAGTATTATACTTACAGTAGTATATTTGCAGTATCATACTCACAGTAGTATATTTGCAGTATCATACTCACAGTAGTATATTTGCAGTATTACACTTGCAGTAGTATATTAACAGTATTATACTCACAGTAGTATATTTGCAGTATTATACTCACAGCAGTATATTTGCAGTATTACACCTACAGTATTATATTAACAGTATTATACTCACAGTAGTATATTTACAGTAGTATATTAACAGTAGTATATTTGCAGTATTATACTCACAGTAGTATATTTGCAGTATTATACTCACAGTAGTATATTAACAGTAGTATATTTGCAGTATATTTGCAGTATCATACTCACAGTAGTACACTTACAGTAGTATATTTACAGCAGTATATTAACAGTAGTATATTTGCAGTATATTTGCAGTATCATACTCACAGTAGTGGGGGGTGAGGCGACCCGTCATGGCCGCCGTGTGACACACCCAGGCCGCGGGGTCGATGGGTCTCACTGGTTCACCTGAAACACACAGTCTCTCAGCACCAGGTCCCCAGCCCGGATAAATATGACCCAGCGTTACTCACTGGGCGGCAGAGTGAAGCAGCTGCGGGGGCTCGGGTCCCAGCACTTGGCCACGGTCAGAGTGATGGGCCTGGGGGGGGACATGCACATGACGTCACAACAGCCTCAACATTTACATACAAGCACTGTGTGGACCGCTCACCCCGGGTTGTGAACCACGTCCCTCAGAACCTTCACCGCGTCGTCGTTCGTCATGTTCTCGAAGTTTATGTCGTTCACCTGGACACAGAAATAAACAGCAGCTAAAGGAGCGGTCACACGGCCACCAGGGGGCGCTGTTCCACATAAGGAGGAGCACAGGTCCATGAGAGCTGGGCCATTTCCACAAAAACAATATTTTTTTCCTCATTTATTCAAATGTTTTACTCATTATTCTACGATTTTTTCCCAATGTTTTTCCCCATTTTTTCCTAAATGTTCAATATTATTTCCCAATTTCGCCCCAATTCTTTCATTTTTATTCCCTATTATTTGCCTCCATTTTTTTTTCAATTTTCACCCGTTTTTTTCACATAATTTTTCCTATTATTTTCCAATTCTTTCTCCATATTTTCCCAATGTTTTTCTCCAAATTTTCCTCAAATTTTCCCTACTATTTCTCAATTTCCCCTAATCTTTCACATTTATTCCCCATATATTATTTTCCTCCATATTTGTTTATACATGTTTCCAAATATCTTCAAATTTTCTTTCACATTATTTCCCATTTTTTCCTGAATGTTCAATATTATTTCCCAATTTCGCCCCAACTCTTTCACATTTATTCCCCATTTTTCTCCAATTTTCACCCATTTTTTTCCACAGAATTTTTCCTATCATTTTCCAATTCTTCCTCCATATTTTCCCAATGTTTTTCTTCAGATTTTCCTCAAATTTTCCCTATTATTTTTAAATTCTCCCCCAAGTTTTTTCCACATTTATTCAACTGTTTTACCCAATTATTCTACAATTTTTCCCCCAATGTTTTTCCCCATTTTTTCCTAAATGTTCAATATTATTTCCCAATTTCGCCCCAATTCTTTCATATTTATTTCCTATTATTTTCCTCCACTTTTTCCCAATGTTTTTTTTTTTTTCAATTTTCACCCATTTTTTTCACATAATTTTACCTATTATTTTCCAATTCTCCCTCCATATTTTCCCAATGTTTTTCTCCAAATTTTCCTCAAATTTTCCCTACTATTTCTCAATTTCCCCTAATCTTTCACATTTATTCCCCATATATTATTTTCCTACATATTTGTTTATACATGTCTCCAAATATCTTCAAATTTTCTTTCACATTATTTCCCAATTTTTCCCTATTATAAATGTTTTATTCACTATTTTTTTTTTTAATTTCCCCCATTTTTCTACATTTTATGCATGCAATATTGTAAATGTGCATTTCTTCCAAATATCCAATTCAATATTACCTTGTAGATACCAGCTCTAGGAGTATAAATACCTCCAGTATAAATACCTCCAGTATAAGTACCTGCAGTATAAGTACCTGCAGTACAAGTACCTGCAGTATAAGTACCTGCAGTATAAGTACCTGCAGTACAAGTACCTGCAGTATAAGTACCTGCAGTATAAATACCTGCAGTATAAGTACCTGCAGTACAAGTACCTGCAGTATAAGTACCTGCAGTATAAGTACCTGCAGTACAAGTACCTGCAGTATAAGTACCTGCAGTACAAGTACCTGCAGTATAAGTACCTGCAGTATAAGTACCTGCAGTATAAATACCAGCAGTATAAGTACCTGCAGTACAAGTACCTGCAGTAACATGTCTCCCGGCTGGATCCGCCCGTCCGCCGCCACGGCCCCGCCCTTCATGATGGAGCCGATGTAAATGCCGCCGTCCCCGCGCTCCGTGCTCTGCCCCAGGATACTGATGCCCAGGAAGTTGTACCGCTCTGAAAGTCCACACGTATGTGCATGAAGAAGCGTGTGGCCTTCAGACGAATGAACATGTGACACGTTTGTAACTCACCCATGTTGAGAGTGACTGTGGTGATGTTCAGAGACATGGTGGAGTCGGTCACGCTGCTCAGAGACACCGACTGCACAAGAACACGCTACTGTCATGCTACTGTCACGCTACTGTCACGCTGCTCAGAGACACCGACTGCACAAGAACACGCTACTGTCACGCTACTGTCACGCCACTGTCACGCTACTGTCACGCTGCTCAGAGACACGGACTGCACAAGCACGAGAATTATTAGCATGTACTGTACCTTCTCCATAGGCTGTTAGCATGATCGTATGTTTATTAGCATGTTCTGTACCTTCTCCATAGGCTGTTAGCATGTTTATTAGCATGTTCTGTACCTTCTCCATAGGCTGTTAGCATGATCATATGTTTATTAGCGTGTTCTGCACCTTCTCCATAGGCTGTTAGCATGATCGTATGCTTATTAGCATGTTCTGTACCTTCTCCATAGGCTGTTAGCATGATCGTATGCTTATTAGCATGTTCTGTACCTTCTCCATAGGCTGTTAGCATGATCGTATGTTTATTAGCGTGTTCTGTACCTTCTCCATAGGCTGTTAGCATGATCGTATATGTATTAGCATGTTCTGTACCTTCTCCATAGGCTGTTAGCATGATCGTATGCTTATTAGCGTGTTCTGTACCTTCTCCATAGGCTGCTAGCATGATCGTATGTTTATTAGCATGTTCTGTACCTTCTCCATAGGCTGTTAGCATGATCGTATGTTTATTAGCGTGTTGTGTACCTTCTCCATAGGCTGTTAGCATGTTTATTAGCGTGTTCTGTACCTTCTCCATAGGCTGTTAGCATGTTTATTAGCGTGTTCTGTACCTTCTCCATAGGCTGTTAGCATGATCGTATGTTTGTTAGCATGTTTATTAGCGCGTTCTGTACCTTCTCCATAGGCTGCTGAGTCTTCGGTTTGCGATGGCGCCGCCGCTGACGCCGGAACAGTCGTGGAGACGAGCTGCTCTGCTCTGATTGGCTGAACCTGAGTGACATCACAGGAACAGGAAGTGACATTATTATTTATTATACGTTGTATTATATTATTATCTCAGGAGGAAACGCCCACAGTTAAAACGTTCCGCTCAGTCGTCGTCAGGACTGATCCTGAGTGCAAATGAAACGCAGTATAAATACCTGCAGTACAAATACCTGCAGGAATATAAATACCTGCAGTACAAATACCTGCAGTAGTATAAACATCATTAAAACAATTATACACAAGAAATTTATAAAACTCACTTTCAGGCTTAATCCAAGAGGAAAATACAAACATCCAAAAGACTGAAAAAAAGAAGATTCTGCCTCTGGTTTAGTCCTGGTTTAGTCCTGGTTTAGACCTGGTTAAGTCCTGGTTTAGTCCCGGTTAAGTCCTGGTTAAGGCCTGGTTTAGACCTGGTTAAGTCCTGGTCAAGTCCTGGTTTAGTCCTTGTTTAGTCCTAGTTTAGTCCCAGTTAAATCCTGGTTAAGTCCTGGTTTAGTCCCAGTTTAGTCCTGGTTTAGTCCCAGTTAAATCCCGGTTAAGTCCTGGTTTAGTCCCAGTTTAGTCCTGGTTTAGTCCCAGTTAAATCCCGGTTAAGTCCTGGTTTAGTCCCAGTTTAGTCCTGGTTTAGTCCCAGTTAAATCCCGGTTTAGTCCTGGTTAAGTCCTGGTTTAGTCCCAGTTAAGTCCCGGTTAAGTCCTGGTTTAGACCCGGTTAAGTCCCGCTTTAGTCCCGGTTCAGTCCCGGTTTAGTCCCGGTTTAGTCCCGGTTTAGTCCTGGTTTAGTCCCGGTTTAGTCCCGGTTAAATCCTTGTTTAGTCCCGGTTTAGTCCCGGTTAAATCCTTGTTTAGTCCTTGTTTAGTCCCGGTTTAGTCCCGGTTTAGTCCCGGTCAGTCCTATATATTCTTTGGGGGCGGAGCCTGTGGTAAAGGGAGTTTCTGGAGCAGAAGAAGTCGCAGCTCGAGGCGTTTCACATATTGAAGAACAAAAGTGCAGGGTTTGAATAAAGCGGGTCAGAGCGGCGCCCCCTGCAGGACTCAGACACACAGGGTCAGAGCGGCGCCCCCTGCAGGACTCACACACACAGGGTCAGAGCGGCGCCCCCTGCAGGACGCAGACACACAGGGTCAGAGCGGCGCCCCCTGCAGGACTCACACAGACAGGGTCAGAGCGGCGCCCCCTGCAGGACTCACACAGACAGGGTCAGAGCGGCGCCCCCTGCAGGACTCACACACACAGGGTCAGAGCGGCGCCCCCTGCAGGACGCAGACACACAGGGTCAGAGCGGCGCCCCCTGCAGGACTCACACACACAGGGTCAGAGCGGCGCCCCCTGCAGGACTCAGACAGACAGGGTCAGAGCGGCGCCCCCTGCAGGACTCAGACACACAGGGTCAGAGCGGCGCCCCCTGCAGGACTCAGACACACAGGGTCAGAGCGGCGCCCCCTGCAGGACTCAGACACACAGGGTCAGAGCGGCGCCCCCTGCAGGACTCAGACACACAGGGTCAGAGTGGCGCCCCCTGCAGGACTCAGACACACAGGGTCAGAGCGGCGCCCCCTGCAGGACTCACACACACAGGGTCAGAGCGGCGCCCCCTGCAGGACGCAGACACACAGGGTCAGAGCGGCGCCCCCTGCAGGACTCACACACACAGGGTCAGAGCGGCGCCCCCTGCAGGACTCACACACACAGGGTCAGAGCGGCGCCCCCTGCAGGACGCAGACACACAGGGTCAGAGCGGCGCCCCCTGCAGGACTCACACACACAGGGTCAGAGCGGCGCCCCCTGCAGGACTCAGACACACAGGGTCAGAGCGGCGCCCCCTGCAGGCTCAGACACACAGGGTCAGAGCGGCGCCCCCTGCAGGACTCACACACACAGGGTCAGAGCGGCGCCCCCTGCAGGACTCAGACACACAGGGTCAGAGCGGCGCCCCCTGCAGGACTCAGACACACAGGGTCAGAGCGGCGCCCCCTGCAGGACTCACACACACAGGGTCAGAGCGGCGCCCCCTGCAGGACTCAGACACACAGGGTCAGAGCGGCGCCCCCTGCAGGACTCAGACACACAGGGTCAGAGCGGCGCCCCATGCAGGACTCAGACACACAGGGTCAGAGCGGCGCCCCCTGCAGGACTCAGACACACAGGACAGTCTCAGTTCCCGTTATACATGCTGAGGGAGGTTTCTATTGTACATGTTTTGTTTTTTATTGTACATGTTTTAGGTGTGTGTTCCTATTGTACATGTTTTAGGTGTGTGTTCCTATTGTACATGTTTTGGAGGTTTTCGATTGTACATGTTTTAGGTGTGTGTTCCTATTGTACATGTTTTGGGTCCAGGTCCGTCTTATACATGCAGAGGCTGGTTTCCCATTGTGCATGTTTTGGTTTTTTTATTGTACATGTTTTAGGTGTGTGTTCCTCTTGTACATGTTTTGGGTTTTTTCTATTGTACATGTTTTAGGTGTGTGTTCCTATTGTACATGTTTTGGGTTTTTTCTATTGTACATGTTTTAGGTGTGTGTTCCTATTGTACATGTTTTGGTTTTTTATTGTACATGTTTTAGGTGTGTGTTCCTATTGTACATGTTTTGGTTTTTTTATTGTACATGTTTTAGGTGTGTGTTCCTATTGTACATGTTTTGGGTTTTTTCTATTGTACATGTTTTAGGTGTGTGTTCCTATTGTACATGTTTTGGGTTTTTTCTATTGTACATGTTTTAGGTGTGTGTTCCTATTGTACATGTTTTGTTTTTTTTATTGTACATGTTTTAGGTGTGTGTTCCTATTGTACATGTTTTGGTTTTTTTATTGTACATGTTTTAGGTGTGTGTTCCTATTGTACATGTTTTGGGTTGTTTCTATTGTACATGTTTTAGGTGTGTGTTCCTATTGTACATGTTTTGGGGGTTTTCTATTGTACATGTTTTAGGTGTGTGTTCCTGTTGTACATGTTTTAGGGGTGTGTTCCTATTGTACATGTTTTAGGTGTGTGTTCCTGTTGTACATGTTTTAGGGGTGTGTTCCTATTGTACATGTTTTAGGGGTGTGTTCCTATTGTACATGTTTTAGGGGTGTGTTCCTATTGTACATGTTTTAGGGGTGTGTTCCTATTGTACATGTTTTAGGGGTGTGTTCCTATTGTACATGTTTTAGGTGTGTGTTCCTGTTGTACATGTTTTAGGGGTGTGTTCCTATTGTACATGTTTTAGGGGTGTGTTCCTATTGTACATGTTTTAGGGGTGTGTTCCTGTTGTACATGTTTTGGGGGTGTGTCCTATTGTACATGTTTTGGATCCATGTTCCTCTTATACATGCAGAGGCTGGGTTCCCGTTGTGCATGTTTTGGTTCCTGACCTTCCCCCAGAGTCCGGCGAAGAGCAGAAGCTGGTGGTCTCCAGTTCGCTGCTCTGCTGCGGATTGGACGAACTGTCTCGGGGTCCCGCCCCTCGATGGCGATGGGACGGTTTGTGGCGATGGGCGTGTCCGGCGGCGTCCTCCTGGAGCGCACTGAAAAACACATTTAAACACGCCTTAAACACGCCTTAAACACGTCTTAAACACGTCTTAAACACGCCTTAAACAAGCCTTAAACACGCCTTAAACACGTCTTAAACACGTCTTAAACACGCCTTAAACACGCCTTAAACACGCCTTAAACACGTCTTAAACACGCCTTAAACACGTCTTAAACACGCCTTAAACACGTCTTAAACACGTCTTAAACACGTCTTAAACACGTCTTAAACACGCTTAAACACGCCTTAAACACGCCTTAAACACGCCTTAAACACGACTTAAACACGTCTTAAACACGTCTTAAACACGTCTTAAACACGCCTTAAACACGCCTTAAACACGCCTTAAACACGCCTTAAACACGCTTAAACACGCCTTAAACACGCCTTAAACACGCCTTAAACACGACTTAAACACGTCTTAAACACGTCTTAAACACGTCTTAAACACGCCTTAAACACGTCTTAAACACGCCTTAAACACGCCTTAAACACGCCTTAAACACATCTTAAACACGCCTTAAACACGTCTTAAACACGCCTTAAACACGCCTTAAACACGCCTTAAACACGCCTTAAACACGCCTTAAACACGCCTTAAACACGCCTTAAACACGCCTTAAACACGTCTTAAACACGCCTTAAACACGCCTTAAACACGCCTTAAACACGTCTTAAACACGCCTTAAACACGTCTTAAACACGCCTTAAACACGCCTTAAACACGCCTTAAACACGCCTTAAACACGTCTTAAACACGCCTTAAACACGCCTTAAACACGCCTTAAACACGTCTTAAACACGCCTTAAACACGCCTTAAACACGTCTTAAACACGCCTTAAACACGCCTTAAACACGCCTTAAACACGCCTTAAACACGCCTTAAACACGCCTTAAACACGTCTTAAACACGCCTTAAACACGTCTTAAACACGTCTTAAACACGTCTTAAACACGCCTTAAACACGCCTTAAACACGCCTTAAACACGTCTTAAACACGCCTTAAACACGCCTTAAACACGCCTTAAACACGCCTTAAACACGCCTTAACCACGTCTTAAACACGCCTTAAACACGCCTTAAACACGCCTTAAACACGTCTTAAACACGCCTTAAACACGCCTTAAACACGCCTTAAACACGTCTTAAACACGTCTTAAACACGTCTTAAACACGTCTTAAACACGCCTTAAACACGTCTTAAACACGCCTTAAACACGCCTTAAACACGCCTTAAACACGCCTTAAACACGCCTTAAACACGTCTTAAACACGCCTTAAACACGTCTTAAACACGCCTTAAACACGTCTTAAACACGCCTTAAACACGCCTTAAACACGCCTTAAACACGCCTTAAACACGTCTTAAACACGCCTTAAACACGTCTTAAGCACGCCTTAAACACGTCTTAAACACGCCTTAAACACGCCTTAAACACGCCTTAAACACGCCTTAAACACGTCTTAAACACGCCTTAAACACGCCTTAAACACGCCTTAAACACGTCTTAAACACGCCTTAAACACGCCTTAAACACGTCTTAAACACGCCTTAAACACGCCTTAAACACGCCTTAAACACGTCTTAAACACGCCTTAAACACGTCTTACACGCCTTAAACACGCCTTAAACACGCCTTAAACACGCCTTAAACACGTCTTAAACACACCTTAAACACGCCTTAAACACGTCTTAAACACGCCTTAAACACGCCTTAAACACGCCTTAAACACGCCTTAAACACGTCTTAAACACACCTTAAACACGCCTTAAACACGTCTTAAACACGCCTTAAACACGTCTTACACGCCTTAAACACGCCTTAAACACGCCTTAAACACGCCTTAAACACGCCTTAAACACGCCTTAGACACGCCTTAAACACGTCTTAAACACGTCTTAAACACGCCTTAAACACGTCTTAAACACGCCTTAAACACGCCTTAAACACGCCTTAACCACGTCTTAAACACGCCTTAAACACGCCTTAAACACGCCTTAAACACGCCTTAAACACACCTTAAACACGTCTTAAACACGTCTTAAACACGCCTTAAACACGCCTTAAACACGCCTTAAACACGTCTTAAACACGCCTTAAACACGTCTTAAACACGCCTTAAACACGCCTTAAACACGTCTTAAACACGCCTTAAACACGCCTTAAACACGTCTTAAACACGCCTTAAACACGCCTTAACCACGTCTTAAACACGCCTTAAACACGCCTTAAACACGCCTTAAACACGCCTTAAACACACCTTAAACACGTCTTGAACACGTCTTAAACACGCCTTAAACACGTCTTGAACACGCCTTAAACACGTCTTAAACACGCCTTAAACACGTCTTAAACACGCCTTAAACACGCCTTAAACACGCCTTAAACACGTCTTGAACACGTCTTAAACACGCCTTAAACACGTCTTGAACACGCCTTAAACACGCCTTAAACACGCCTTAAACACGCCTTAAACACGCCTTAAACACGCCTTAACCACGTCTTAAACACGCCTTAAACACGCCTTAAACACGCCTTAAACACGCCTTAGACACGCCTTAAACACGTCTTAAACACGTCTTAAACACGTCTTAAACACGTCTTAAACACGTCTTAAACACGTCTAAAAACACGCCTTAAACACGCCTTAAACACGCCTTAGACACGCCTTAGACACGCCTTAAACACGCCTTAAACACGTCTTAAACACGTCTTAAACACGTCTTAAACACGTCTTAAACACGCCTTAAACACGCCTTAAACACGCCTTAAACACGCCTTAACCACACCTTAAACACGCCTTAAACACGCCTTAAACACGCCTTAGACACGCCTTAAACACGCCTTAAACACGTCTTAAACACGTCTTAAACACGTCTTAAACACGTCTTAAACACGTCTTAAACACGTCTTAAACACGTCTTAAACACGCCTTAAAAACGTCTTAAACACGCCTTAAACACGCCTTAAACACGTCTTAAACACGTCTTAAACACGTCTTAACCACGTCTTAAACACGCCTTAAACACGCCTTAAACACGTCTTAAACACGCCTTAAACACGTCTTAAACATGTCTTAAACACGCCTTAAACACGTCTTAAACACGCCTTAACCACGTCTTAAACACGCCTTAAACACGTCTTAAACATGTCTTAAACACGCCTTAAACACGTCTTAAACACGCCTTAAACACGCCTTAAACACGCCTTAAACACACCTTAAACACGCCTTAACCACGTCTTAAACACGCCTTAAACACGTCTTAAACACGCCTTAAACACGCCTTAAACACGTCTTGAACACGTCTTAAACACGCCTTAAACACGTCTTGAACACGCCTTAAACACGCCTTAAACACGCCTTAAACACGCCTTAAACACGCCTTAAACACGCCTTAAACACGCCTTAACCACGTCTTAAACACGCCTTAAACACGCCTTAAACACGCCTTAAACACGCCTTAGACACGCCTTAAACACGTCTTAAACACGTCTTAAACACGTCTTAAACACGTCTTAAACACGTCTTAAACACGTCTTAAACACGCCTTAAACACGCCTTAAACACGCCTTAAACACGCCTTAAACACGTCTTGAACACGCCTTAAACACGTCTTAAACACGCCTTAAACACGCCTTAAACACGCCTTAAACACGTCTTAAACACGCCTTAAACACGCCTTAAACACGCCTTAAACACGTCTTAAACACGTCTTAAACACGCCTTATACACGCATTAAACACGTCTTATACACGTCTTAAACACGTCTTAAACACGCCTTAAACACGCCTTAAACACGCCTTAAACACGTCTTAAACACGCCTTAAACACGTCTTACACGCCTTAAACACGTCTTATACACGTCTTAAACATGTCTTAAACACGCCTTAAACACGCCTTAAACACGTCTTAAACACGTCTTAAACACGCCTTAAACACGCCTTAAACACGTCTTAAACACGTCTTAAACACGCCTTAAACACGCCTTAAACACGCCTTAAACACGTCTTAAACACGCCTTAAACACGTCTTACACGCCTTAAACACGCCTTAAACACGCCTTAAACACGTCTTAAACACGCCTTAAACACGCCTTAAACACGCCTTAAACACGCCTTAAACACGCCTTAAACACGCCTTAAACACGTCTTGAACACGCCTTAAACACGTCTTAAACACGCCTTAAACACGCCTTAAACACGCCTTAAACACGCCTTAAACACGCCTTAAACACGTCTTAAACACGCCTTAAACACGCCTTAAACACGTCTTAAACACGTCTTAAACACGTCTTAAACACGCCTTAAACACGCCTTAAACACGCCTTATACACGTCTTAAACACGCCTTAAACACGTCTTAAACACGCCTTAAACACGCCTTAAACACGTCTTAAACACGTCTTAAACACGTCTTAAACACGCCTTAAACACGCCTTAAACACGCCTTAAACACGCCTTAGACACGCCTTAAACACGTCTTAAACACGTCTTAAACACGTCTTAAACACGCCTTAAACACGCCTTAAACACGCCTTATACACGTCTTAAACACGCCTTAAACACGTCTTAAACACGCCTTAAACACGCCTTAAACACGTCTTAAACACGTCTTAAACACGTCTTAAACACGCCTTAAACACGCCTTAAACACGCCTTAAACACGCCTTAGACACGCCTTAAACACGTCTTAAACACGCCTTATACACGCCTTAAACACGCCTTAAACACGTCTTAAACACGTCTTAAACACGCCTTAAACACGCCTTAAACACGCCTTATACACGTCTTAAACACGCCTTAAACACGCCTTAAACACGCCTTAAACACGTCTTAAACACGCCTTAAACACGCCTTAAACACGTCTTAAACACGTCTTAAACACGCCTTAAACACGCCTTAAACACGCCTTAAACACGCCTTAAACACGTCTTAAACACGTCTTAAACACGCCTTAAACACGCCTTAAACACGCCTTAAACACGCCTTAAACACGCCTTAAACACGCCTTAAACACGTCTTAAACACGCCTTAAACACGCCTTAAACACGCCTTAAACACGCCTTAAACACGTCTTAAACACGCCTTAAACACGCCTTAAACACGTCTTAAACACGCCTTAAACGCGTCTTAAACACGCCTTAAACACGCCTTAAACACGTCTTAAACGCGCCTTAAACACGCCTTAAACACGCCTTAAACACGTCTTAAACACGTCTTAAACACGCCTTAAACACGCCTTAAACACGCCTTAAACACGTCTTAAACACACCTTAAACACGTCTTAAACACGTCTTAAACACGCCTTAAACACGCCTTAAACACGCCTTAAACACGCCTTAAACACGTCTTAAACACGCCTTAAACACGCCTTACACGCCTTAAACACGCCTTAAACACGTCTTAAACACGTCTTAAACACGCCTTAAACACGTCTTAAACACGCCTTAAACACGCCTTACACGCCTTAAACACGCCTTAAACACGTCTTAAACACGCCTTAAACACGCCTTAAACACGCCTTAAACACGCCTTAAACACGTCTTAAACACGCCTTAAACACGCCTTAAACACGCCTTAAACACGTCTTAAACACGCCTTAAACACGTCTTAAACACGCCTTAAACACGTCTTAAACACGCCTTAAACACGTCTTAAACACGTCTTAAACACGCCTTAAACACGCCTTAAACAAGTCTTAAACACGTCTTAAACACGCCTTAAACACGTCTTAAACACGCCTTAAACACGCCTTAAACACGCCTTAAACACGCCTTAAACACACCTTAAACACGCCTTAAACACGCCTTAAACACACCTTAAACACACCTTAAACAAGCCTTAAACACGTCTTAAACACGCCTTAAACACGTCTTAAACACACCTTAAACATGCCTTAAAGACGCCTTAAACACGTCTTAAACACGTCTTAAACACGCCTTAAACACGTCTTAAACACGTCTTAAACACGCCTTAAACACGTCTTAAACACGCCTTAAACACGCCTTAAACACGCCTTAAACACGTCTTAAACACGCCTTAAACACGTCTTAAACACACCTTAAACATGCGTTAAAGACGCCTTAAACACGCCTTAAACACGCCTTAAACACGTCTTAAACACGCCTTAAACACGTCTTAAACACGCCTTAAACACGTCTTAAACACGCCTTAAACACGCCTTAAACACGCCTTAAACACGTCTTAAACACGTCTTAAACACGTCTTAAACACGTCTTAAACACGCCTTAAACACGCCTTAAACACGCCTTAAACACGTCTTAAACACGTCTTAAACACGCCTTAAACACGTCTTAAACACGCCTTAAACACGCCTTAAACACGTCTTAAACACGTCTTAAACACGTCTTAAACACGTCTTAAACACGTCTTAAACACGCCTTAAACACGTCTTAAACACACCTTAAACATGCGTTAAAGACGCCTTAAACACGCCTTAAACACGCCTTAAACACGTCTTAAACACGCCTTAAACACGTCTTAAACACGCCTTAAACACGTCTTAAACATGTCTTAAACACGCCTTAAACACGCCTTAAACACGTCTTAAACACGCCTTAAACACGTCTTAAACACGCCTTAAACACGTCTTAAACACGCCTTAAACACGTCTTAAACACGTCTTAAACAAGCCTTAAACACGTCTTAAACACGCCTTAAACACGCCTTAAACACGTCTTAAACACGTCTTAAACACGTCTTAAACACGTCTTAAACACGTCTTAAACACGCCTTAAACACGTCTTAAACACACCTTAAACATGCGTTAAAGACGCCTTAAACACGTCTTAAACACGCCTTATACACGCATTAAACACGTCTTAAACACGTCTTAAACACGCCTTAAACACGTCTTAAACACACCTTAAACATGCGTTAAAGACGCCTTAAACACGCCTTAAACACGTCTTAAACACCCCTTAAACACGTCTTAAACACACCTTAAACACGTCTTAAACACGCCTTAAACACGCCTTAAACACGCCTTAAACATGCCTTAAACACGTGACTCACTGGAAGGACGGGGGTCTGGAGTCGCCGATTCCTCCTGTTCTCTCTGCAGGGGGCGGGGTCAGGCCGAAGGGCGGGGCCGTGCTGCTCGTGGGCGTGGCCACAGACATGACGTCTGAGCCTTTAAAATCCAGAACCGAGTCGGCTCCGACGAGCTGTGGACCAGAGTCAGAAGATCAGCAGGAAACACCTTCAGTATGAGTGAAGCTACGCTGGATGTTTCTCTGTTCCTCTGGAGCAGGTTCAGCTCTGACCTGCTCCTCCAGCGCCTCAAAACCTAAACTCCAGCTCCATGTTTCTCCAATACCTTGAATAAGGTTTAATTTATGTTGTTGCTCTGGCTACAAAGACACATGAGCAGATCTTTAGGATGAATGTGGAGAGCAGAAGTTAATGTGGACCTGAGCTGAGACACAGAGAAGGACATGGAGTTGGTTCCTCACCCAGCAGACAACTCTGCCGTTGACGCAGGGCAGAGCGGCTCCATCGTCGCTGATCTCCTCCTTCACCACCCTGCACACACACGTCCACCAGTTACATAAACATCAGACAGAAGATCTGCTCATCTACAGGACCAGGTTCTTCTCCAGTGTCAGAAATGTGGGGACAATGGGGGACGTTGGAGCATGTAAATGTCTGAGCGATGACATCATCACGTGACAAACATCTCCTCCAGTGAAGAGGAACAGGTGAGAGGAGGACGCCGGCCTCCGCTCAGTGAAGATATTACTGCGCGGACGCCGAAGTACTCCTGGTATTATTACGCCTCACAATATAGTTCCTTTTTATCCACTTAGAAAATCCACATGTTTAATTCTGTGTAAATATACTTCATCACGTAACCATATTTAAACAGGAAAACGCTTCTATCTTCACCTGGGTTGGAGCTATAGAGGCTAAATGCTAATGCTATAGAGGAGGAGAGGCTAATGCTAACGCTATAGAGGAGCAGAGGCAAATGCTAACACTATAGAGGAGGAGGGGCTAATGCTAACGCTATAGAGGAGGAGAGGCTAAATGCTAACGCTATAGAGGAGGAGGGGCTAATGCTAACGCTATAGAGGAGGAGAGGCTAAATGCTAACGCTATAGAGGAGGAGAGGCTAATGCTAACGCTATAGAGGGGGAGAGGCTAAATGCTAACGCTATAGAGGAGGAGAGGCTAAATGCTAACGCTATAGAGGAGGAGAGGCTAATGCTAACGCTATAGAGGCGGAGAGGCTAATGCTAACGCTATAGAGGAGGAGGGGCTAATGCTAACGCTATAGAGGAGGAGAGGCTAATGCTAACGCTATAGAGGAGCAGAGGCAAATGCTAACACTATAGAGGAGGAGGGGCTAATGCTAACGCTATAGAGGAGGAGAGGCTAAATGCTAACGCTATAGAGGAGGAGGGGCTAATGCTAACGCTATAGAGGAGGAGAGGCTAAATGCTAACGCTATAGAGGAGGAGAGGCTAATGCTAACGCTATAGAGGGGGAGAGGCTAAATGCTAACGCTATAGAGGAGGAGAGGCTAAATGCTAACGCTATAGAGGAGGAGAGGCTAATGCTAACGCTATAGAGGAGGAGAGGCTAAATGCTAACGCTATAGAGGAGGAGAGGCTAATGCTAACGCTATAGAGGAGGAGAGGCTAAATGCTAACACTATAGAGGAGGAGAGGCTAATGCTAACGCTATAGAGGAGGAGAGGCTAATGCTAACGCTATAGAGGAGGAGAGGCTAATGCTAACGCTATAGAGGAGGAGAGGCTAATGCTAACGCTATAGAGGAGGAGAGGCTAATGCTAACGCTATAGAGGAGGAGAGGCTAAATGCTAACACTATAGAGGAGGAGAGGCTAAATGCTAACACTATAGAGGAGGAGAGGCTAATGCTAACGCTATAGAGGAGGAGAGGCTAATGCTAACGCCGTCTGTGTTTACGTGACTGAGGACACGCGTGACGACCAGACAGGTACACATGAACTCGTCAAAGGTAAGAACATGTCTCAGTATGAAACACACCGGCCTGTTCCATTAACCTCTTAACTCCCGCTATAATGTTCAGCTTTCCCCAAATCTGAAAACTTCTTGACTGGAGAGTTCAGTCTGTGCCTTAGTGCCTCGTCTGTAAGCGAGTGCGTCGTTGTCACGGTGACACTTTCTTTGCTCTGTTCACGTCACATTTTTGTTGCATTTTTCCAGCTTTTTGTTGGGTTTTAGTTGCTTTTTTGACCATTTTTTTCATACTTTTGACAATTTTTTTGTGTTTTTTTGACATTTTTTTTCATATTTTCTAACAATTTTTTCTGCTTTTTGACCATTTTGACCAGTTTTTTTCTGCTTTTTTGACATTTTTTTTCTGCTTTTTTGACCATTTTTTTTCTGCTTTTTTGACCATTTTTTCAGTTTTTTTGACCAGTTTTTTTCTGCTTTTTTGACCAGTTTTTTTCCTGCTTTTTTGACATTGTTTTTCATATTTTCTAACAATTTTTTCTGCTTTTTGACCAGTTTTTTTCTGCTTTTTTGACATTTTTTTCCTGCTTTTTTGACCAGTTTTTTTCTGCTTTTTTGACCATTTTTTTCCTGTTTTTTTGACCAGTTTTTTTTCTGCTTTTTTGACCATTTTATTTTATTTATTTATTTATTTTTCACCAGTTTTTGCCACGTTCTTGTAAGTGTTCTATGGCGTGTTTGTAACTTTTTTGTTTGTTTACATCACTTTGTGCACTTCAAGAAGCTTTTAGATTTGGGCAAAGCCGAACTGGAGAAAATGTGCTCGGTTCCGGCGGGGGTTAAGAGGTTAAAGGCTCTGATGTTCATCTGTGAACATCTTCACACAGAACATGAGGCTAAAAAACATATTCTGGATTTTTTTGTGCATTAAACCCCCTTTAAGTGTTAAATCAGAGGAAACATCTGGGCATGATCAGAGGAAACATCTGGGCATGATCAGAGGAAACATCTGGGCATGGTCAGAGGAAACATCTGCTTCATGGAGACAAAGCTGGACTGAAGCAGAACCGACATGAACGCCCGGTTCCTAATGTTGTGATGTCACGTGACCGCAGCTGTTTCCGGTAACGGGCGGAGGATCAAAGGCAGCACGTTGTTATTAAATATTCCCCTGAGTCACGTGCTCTGTAATCCAGGCCTTCCTCCTCCTCCTCATCATCACCATCATCACCCTCATCATTAAACCTGAACCCGGACTGAACCCGCACTGACCCGAAGTCCCGGTCCTCGGACCTGAAGAAGAACCTCGCGCTCGGCTTGTTCAGCGCGTTCTTCACGTCCAGCAGGGTCACGCGCTGCGCGGGCACGCCGATGCGCACGAGGTAGGGCGTGTGCTGGTCCTCCAGATGGTAGATCACGCGCGTCGACTCGTCCATGGCCCCGGTCCCGGAGAGTCCAGTCCCGGTCAGGTCCCGGTGTGGTCCTGATGCTGAGGAAGAGGATGCTGCTCCTCCCCCTCCCTCTCTCTCTCTCTCTCTCTCTCACGCACGAGCCGCGCTTCCTGCGGACACGCGCTTCACAATAAGAGCCTTTCCCTGATCAGTCACTTCGCTCCGAGTCCGCGGGTTTTAATGTGATGAATATAAACCGTTCCTGACGTTGAACTGACGCTGACGCCACTGCTCTACGTCAGCGCGTGGCACCCAACGTCACAGATAAAACTGAGCGAGCTTTTACTCTGAAAACACGCGGATCATTCACTTCCTCCTGTTGATTTTTCTGCAAATGTCAATAAACGATCCGCAAACATCAGGAGTACGGAGGCGCGTTAGGGTCACGCGGTGAGGGGGACCAGTTTTTTTGGACAATTTTTTTCCTGTTTTTTTTCCTTATTTTTTCTGCTTTTTTAACATTTTTTTCTCATATTTGTAAACATTTTTTCTGCTTTTTGGACATTTTTTTCCATATTTTTTTCATATTTTTTCTGCTTTTTTTTCCTTATTTTTTCCTTATTTTTTCTGCTTTTTTGACTATTTTTTCATATTTTTAAAACATTTTTTACATATTTTTGGACAATTTTTTTTCATATTTTTTAACAATTTTTTTCATTATTTTTGACATTTTTTTTCATATTTTTAAAACATTTTTTTCATATTTTTGGACTATTTTTTCATATTTTTTGACAATTGTTTTTCATATCTAACTATTTTTTCTGCTTTTTTGCCATTTTTTTTCTCTGCTTTTTTGCCATTTTTTTCTGCTTTTTTGCCTTTTTTTTGTTGCTTTTTTTAACCAGTTTTTGCCACCTTCTTGTAAGTGTTCTATGGCGTTTTTGTAACTTTTTTGTTTGTTGGCGACACCCTAACGTCACAGATAAAACTGGGCGTGCTTTTACTATGAAAAAACACGCGGATCATTCACTTCCTCCTGTTGATTTTTCTGCAAATGTCAATAAACGATCCGCAAACATCAGGAGTACATCAGGAGTACACGCACATCTGTGAGGACAGAGCTGCAAATTCACGAGGTTTTCAAACAAACAAAAAATAGCAAATTTGTGAGAGAAATAACTAGGGAGGCACCGATACCACTTTTTCTAAAACCGATACGAGTACTTTGATTTAAGTACTCGCCGATACGAGTACAAGGCATTTTCTTCAACATTCTTGCTTTTTTCACAGCAGATTGGTTTGTAATTAGTTAATTTACTCATGTACATTTCCTTAAGTAAAGTATTCGACACATTTAAGAGCCGTTATATTAGAATTGAGCTGATGACATTTATTTATTTTCATTCAATATAATTTTTATTTTTTATTGCACTGTCATTTATGTGTTTTTTATTTAACAATAGTATTGAGATGTTACTTAAATGATCTCTTTTCGTCTTTACTTCAGCTCCTGTAGATTTTCTCGTGTGTTTGTAGTAACTTAGCGAGAAGCTACAGCGTTTTCATTGTTCTGCTGCAGCTCATTTTCCCTCAATATAAACATGCTGTATGTCTTTCATTTGGATTTTCTGAGGACTTTTTAGTCGCTGGGTTAGTTTTTCAGATGAATAAACCCCTGGGCTTAAAACGGCGTCAGAATGGCCAAAACTGCTAGCCGCGAGTTAGCATCGTTAGCCTGTATGTTGTAAACACTGCAGACGCTGCAGCGAGTTAGCATCGTTAGCCTGTATGTTGTAAACACTGCAGACGCTGCAGCGAGTTAGCATCGTTAGCATCGTTAGCTTGTATGTTGTAAACACTGCAGACGCTGCAGCGAGTTAGCATCGTTAGCATCGTTAGCCTGTATGTTGTAAACACTGCAGACGCTGCAGCGAGTTAGCATCGTTAGCATCGTTAGCTTGTATGTTGTAAACACTGCAGACGCTGCAGCGAGTTAGCATCGTTAGCCTGTATGTTGTAAACACTGCAGACGCTGCAGCGAGTTAGCATCGTTAGCCTGTATGTTGTAAACACTGCAGACGCTGCAGCGAGTTAGCATCGTTAGCATCGTTAGCTTGTATGTTGTAAACACTGCAGACGCTGCAGCGAGTTAGCATCGTTAGCATCGTTAGCCTGTATGTTGTAAACACTGCAGACGCTGCAGCGAGTTAGCATCGTTAGCATCGTTAGCTTGTATGTTGTAAACACTGCAGACGCTGCAGCGAGTTAGCATCGTTAGCCTGTATGTTGTAAACACTGCAGACGCTGCAGCGAGTTAGCATCGTTAGCATCGTTAGCTTGTATGTTGTAAACACTGCAGACGCTGCAGCGAGTTAGCATCGTTAGCCTGTATGTTGTAAACACTGCAGACGCTGCAGCGAGTTAGCATCGTTAGCATCGTTAGCCTGTATGTTGTAAACACTGCAGACGCTGCAGCGAGTTAGCATCGTTAGCCTGTATGTTGTAAACACTGCAGACGCTGCAGCGAGTTAGCATCGTTAGCATCGTTAGCCTGTATGTTGTAAACACTGCAGACGCTGCAGCGAGTTAGCATCGTTAGCCTGTATGTTGTAAACACTGCAGACGCTGCAGCGAGTTAGCATCGTTAGCCTGTATGTTGTAAACACTGCAGACGCTGCAGCGAGTTAGCATCGTTAGCATCGTTAGCCTGTATGTTGTAAACACTGCAGACGCTGCAGCGAGTTAGCATCGTTAGCATCGTTAGCTTGTATGTTGTAAACACTGCAGACGCTGCAGCGAGTTAGCATCGTTAGCATCGTTAGCCTGTATGTTGTAAACACTGCAGACGCTGCAGCGAGTTAGCATCGTTAGCATCGTTAGCTTGTATGTTGTAAACACTGCAGACGCTGCAGCGAGTTAGCATCGTTAGCCTGTATGTTGTAAACACTGCAGACGCTGCAGCGAGTTAGCATCGTTAGCCTGTATGTTGTAAACACTGCAGACGCTGCAGCGAGTTAGCATCGTTAGCATCGTTAGCTTGTATGTTGTAAACACTGCAGACGCTGCAGCGAGTTAGCATCGTTAGCATCGTTAGCCTGTATGTTGTAAACACTGCAGACGCTGCAGCGAGTTAGCATCGTTAGCATCGTTAGCTTGTATGTTGTAAACACTGCAGACGCTGCAGCGAGTTAGCATCGTTAGCCTGTATGTTGTAAACACTGCAGACGCTGCAGCGAGTTAGCATCGTTAGCATCGTTAGCTTGTATGTTGTAAACACTGCAGACGCTGCAGCGAGTTAGCATCGTTAGCCTGTATGTTGTAAACACTGCAGACGCTGCAGCGAGTTAGCATCGTTAGCATCGTTAGCCTGTATGTTGTAAACACTGCAGACGCTGCAGCGAGTTAGCATCGTTAGCCTGTATGTTGTAAACACTGCAGACGCTGCAGCGAGTTAGCATCGTTAGCATCGTTAGCCTGTATGTTGTAAACACTGCAGACGCTGCAGCGAGTTAGCATCGTTAGCATGTATGTTGTAAACACTGCAGACGCTGCAGCACGAACAACATTAAGCTCTGGTTAAATCCAGCTCAGACTCTGGTTTAGAGAGCGCAGTCTGTAATAAAGTCAGCTCTATGTGGATTATTGTGTTTACACTAAACTATTCTACAGTTTGTTGCTTCTTCTCTTCTCAGCTGAGAGCTGCGCCTCGTAGCTGCGCCTCTTGGCTGCGCCTCGTAGCTGCGTGTGGGACAAATGGTAATAGATGCCCATGATTATAAAACACCACCCATTTATTTTTGTAACTAACACTAAATTCATATTTTATTTAACATACAAGAAGTGGAATGTAAAAAGGTCATTTTGATCAGGAGATACTTTGGGAACGCACACGCACAGGGGGATGGCAGCTCGGGGGGGCCTTGCGGGTCCTTATTAGATTTTGCCTCACGAAGAATGGCGTGGTCATAGCATGTTTCTTCTGTGTTTACAGGTGAGCGATGATTATGTGAAAAATAGCTTCTTGTAAAGTTTCGGTTGATGGCATAAATGTCCCTTGTTGTGCAAACAATTATTAGATTTTGCCTCACGAAGAATGGCGTGGTCATAGCATGTTTCTTCTGTGTTTACAGAGTACAATAAACGGCGAGAAAATACCCTCTAAGGGTCTTTATCCGACCACTAATGCTACATGCGCCTCGTAGGTGCACTGGCCACACGTCACCTCGTATCGGTTTCTGGTATCGGGACCTCATGAATGAGTAGAGTATGAGTACAAGCCTGTGGTATCGGCCCGATACCCGATACTGGTATCGGTGCATCCCTAGAAATAAA
Organism: Gobius niger; assembly: GCF_951799975.1. Classification (NCBI taxonomy): domain Eukaryota; kingdom Metazoa; phylum Chordata; class Actinopteri; order Gobiiformes; family Gobiidae; genus Gobius; species Gobius niger. The sequence continues at coordinate 22,968 of NW_027639333.1, read as the reverse complement.
GCAAAAAATTGCTTAAAACATGATCATAAACACGAGGAGATGCTTTGTCCCAGACTCATTTCCAGCTAACCCTATACAGAAGAAATAACCGAGAAACGAGACTTTATCATCATTTATGTTTTTGTTAAACGAATAAAGGAACATTATGTTTTGTCAGCTGTGGGGGAGGATCAGGTGATAAAGGTGTAACTGAAGCCTTGGCTGTTAAAGGTTTGTTAACGACACTTTACACATGAATTTAAACTGTATTTATTTATTTTTGCCTGACATATTGAAACATCTTTCACTTAGAACTTCCTCGAGGTTTCCGTACTTTGTTTTTGCACATCAAACATTGTTTAAAATAAATGATGTCTCTTCTTCACTGTCACTTTATGATGGTTTGGTCTTATTGTTTGTTGTAATGTCATTATTAGCTCTAAAATCTGGATCAAATCCTGACAAAAAAACACTTCCCACAGGCACAGATGTGTGATGGGGTTAAGTCTCTTTTCTTTCAACCCCTTAACTCCCGCCTGAACCGAGCACATTTTCTCCAGTTTGGCTTTACCCCAATCCAAAAGCTTCTGGAAAAAAGCTGTGAAAAAGCAACAAAACTGAGACGAAAACAATGATGGAAATGTGACAAAAAAGTGAGAAAACATTGACAAAAAAGTGACAAAAATGTCACAAGAAATGGACAAAAAATTGTCGAAAAAATGACAAAAAAATGACCAAAAAAAGGACAAAAAAATAACAAAAATGTGACAAAAAATTGATAAAAATGTGATAAAAATTTGATTAAGAATTGATTAAAAATGACAAAAATGTGATAACAAATTGACTAAAAAATGACAAAAAAAATGACTAACAATTGACAAAAAATGACAAAAAATTGACAAAAAAATGACAAAAAATGTCATAAAAATTTGACAAAAAAATGACTAAAAATGGACAAAAAAAATGACAAAAAATGTGACCAAAAAATGACAAAAATTTGATAAAAATTTGACAAAAAAATGACAAAAAATGACAAAAAAATTGACAAAAAAATGACTAAAAATTGACAAAAAAATGACAAAAAATGTGACCAAAAATGACAAAAAAATGACAAAAAAAATGACAAAAAATGACAAAAATGTGATAAAGATTTGACAAAAAATGACAAAAAATTGATAAAAATTTGATAAAAAATTTACAACAAATGTAGAAAAATGTGATAGAAAAATGACTAAAAATTGACAAAAAATGTGACAAAAATGTGATAAAAATTTGACAAAAATGTGATAAAAATTTGACAAAAAAAGGACTAAAAATTGACAAAAAAATTACAAAAAAATTACAAAAAATGACAAAAACTTGATTACAAAATGGACTAAAAAATGACTAAAAATTGACAAAAAAATTACAAAAATGTGATAAAAATTTGACAAAAAAATGACTAAAAAGTTACAAAAATGAGTTGAATACCCAACAAAAAAATGATGGAAAAAAAAATCTGATGACGTGCGGAAAAAGATCCTCTCGGTTCAGGCGGGAGTTAAGAGGTTAAACAATTTTTTTTTTTTTAATATATAAACATTATAGTGCATACACGTGTCATTCAAAAACAAAGACCAGACTATACATATAATAAAAAAACAAGGGGTAAAATGTTTATCATAATCCATCCATCCAGCTTCTTCCACGTGTCCGTTGCCAGGTCTCTCATAAGGGGCGTCTGACCCTACAGGACCTGCCCTGGGAGACCCTACAGGAGCATGAAGCCCCCGACAACAGAGCTCCAGGATCATTCATTTTCTTTATTAAACATTTTAAACACTGCACAAAAATAGATTAAAAGTAAATTGAAAAAAATGAAAGCCGCAAGCGGAATCGAACGGCTCTCGTGGGCCGCGCCTCCACTGCCACTGGAACCGAGGGCTGATGTGCCATTAATATTTGTCAGTAAACATTAAACATTTTAGCCTCTCCACCTCCGCAAAGTTGGCCTTATTCCCCCATTCATTTCCCTGGTATTTCCCTGGTACAGTGTGTTGTAATTACAATAGGCCCTTGTGATGGGAGGTCAGAAAAAATAACTAAAATTACATTATTATTATCATTATTATTATTTAATCTATAGTTTCCGTTTTCCTATTCTGGTTTTCTGGACAGAACAAAGGCGTTTAAATCACATTGAGCTGAACGTCCGCTGCACAGTGGCCCTATAGCGCCCCCTCCCGGCTCCCAAACTTTGTCCTGGAGGAGCCCTTCACTTCCTGTTTGTGTCCCCTGTCCCCAGCTCCTGCTCTGGGTCTGTCCCGTGTGTCTCTGCTCCCCCCGTGTCCCTCTGGTGTCACCCCCCCCGCCCCTCCCCGGTCCTTGTCCTCCTCCGCCTGGGACCCACGGACGACAGCGAGAGGCTCCGCTCACCTTCCCCCGAAGACGGCGCCTCTCCGCCGGCTGCGCTCAGTGCCAGCCACCGGTGCCTGGACTCAGCTCCAGGGGACCGTCGGAAGTCTCTTCGGTGGAGACATTTTGTCCGGGATTTAGCGGAGAGGCGACACTTCTCTCCCCCTCCTCCTCTTCTCCCTGGGGCTGCGCGGAACCAGCGGCGGACTTCAGACCGCGTACCCCGGCGTTAGCGCCTCTCTCCCGGCTGCGCTCACAGACACTGCCCGCTGTCTCCGGCGCCGCTGGAGCCTTTTTTTCCTCCAGACATTGCGGCAAACCACAAACCGTGTACACGCTCCGACTCCCTCCACAGCTGGGTTAACACCACCGGCACCGTCTGACACTCCGAGCTCCAGGTGACACGGCGGTACGCGGTCACCCTCGTACCCGCGAGCAGAGCGCCTTTCCCGGCTTGACCCTGCGGAAGAGCTCGGTGTCCGTCCGTCCCGATGGATCTCGCAAATTCTTTACATTTTTCAACATTTGTTTTAGTCCTTCTGCTCAGGTCGTTTTCCCGCTTGTAAAATGAGCGGGAAAGCTTATTTTCTGACGTTGAATAAATTAAAAAAGGCTAATTTGGCCACTTTTTGACCTTTAACTGCTGCGGCTTAAGCTAATGCTAATGTAGCTGCTAGCTCAGATGATAAAGTTTGATAAACACTCCTCAGTTTAATGTTTACGCGCTTTAATTCAGGGTTTTTACGTGAATATGATACATTTTTATTTTTGAAATTTTAAAATATTTTTTTCCTATTTTTTACGGCTAAATTTAAGCTTATTTTATAACTTTAAAATGCACTTTTATAGTAGCCTAAGTGCTATTTTTGGGTGATAAAAAAAGACAAATACTTGAATTGTTTTTTAAGAAGGATATATATTTTTGCCTAAGCTTTGCCGGACGTGTCCTTAAACTAACTCCAGTATATCAGCAGTTTAATAGTTTTTTAATTAAAAGTGAAATATTTTTTGTGAAAATTGTATTTTTTCACCAGAGTCACTATTTCAGATTTTTGTGGACATTTAAAACAACAGACTGCCTTTACAAGTATATTATTATACTTCACTGAATGAATATTGAAGTTGTAAATCTATTTTCTTAATTTTCCTTGAGAAAATATTTAAAACTTTTTGCAAATTATTCCAAGAAACCAGCAGTTTGTCGCTTTGAATATAGATTTGTAGGTTTAACTTAATCTCTGCTTTATTATTGCAGATAAACACTCCTAATATATTGCTTTCAGGTTATTGAGCACCTTTGTTTTTATTTTATTTTCAGGACTCCAGATTTTAAAGTGCATTTTAAAGATGTTTTTGATGTAAGAAGTGTTTTCCTTTTGTTTTGGTAACGTTATGTAAATGCCGTTAGTTTAGTCAGCCCAGGATAAGTGCTCGGTCGTGGCCGTCTTTCGCCTGTTTAGTCCAGATTTTGACCCGGTTCAGCCCGGATCATGGCCTCTCCGCACTCCCTCTGCTGCTGCCGCTCGCTGTCGGCCTCCGGGGGGCGCTGCGCCGCTCCTCCGTCTGAGCGCTGCCCCCTGGTGGACGTCGCCTCCGCGTCGAACCACGCCCAGTTCCACCTGCGCCACTTCCACCTGGACCTGCAGATAAACTTCGCGGTGAAGCAGATGAGCGGCTGGATGGCGCTGCACCTGTGCCCCGCGGCGTCGGGGGCGCAGACGCTGGTGCTGGACGCCCACCCCTCGCTGCAGGTGCGCTCCGTGGACCTGCAGGACCCGGGCCGAGCGCAGGAGCCGCCCGTGTCCCTGGCCTTCAGCGTGGAGACCTTCTCGGAGTTTGGGACCGCGCTGAGGGTGTCTCTGCCGGAGGTCCGGGCGGGGCGGGAGGTCCACGTGACGGTCCGGTACAGCGCCTCCGACGGCCCCGCGGTGAGTCACAGGCCTCCATTTTTTAGTTTGGGCCCAAACCCGTTTCTAGCTCTCACAATCCCTCCTGCATCCGTATTGTTGTGGTTTCTGAGTCTGATTCTGCTTTGGAATTTGTGATTGTGGCTAACGTTAGCTTAGCGCCCATTCATTCCTATGGCGTAGCTTAGCCTAGTGGCTCACCTTCGTTTGCATACATGTATCAATTAGCATTAGAGCATCAGTTAGCATTAGAGTATCAGTTAGCATTAGAGTATCAGTTAGCATTAGAGCATCAGTTAGCATTAGAGCATCAGTTAGCATTAGAGTATCAGTTAGCATTAGAGCATCAGTTAGCATTAGAGCATCAGTTACCATTAGAGTATCAGTTAGCATTAGAGCATCAGTTAGCATTAGAGCATCAGTTAGCATTTGAACATCAGTTAGCATTAGAGCATCAGTTAGCATTAGAGAATAAGTTAGCATTAGCGTATCAGTTAGCATTTGAACATCAGTTAGCATTAGAGCATCAGTTAGCATTAGAGAATAAGTTAGTATTAGAGCATCAGTTAGCATTAGAGCATCAGTTAGCATTAGCGTATCAGTTAGCATTTGAACATCAGTTAGCATTAGAGAATAAGTTAGCATTAGCGTGTCAGTTAGCATTAGAGTATCAGTTAGCATTAGAGTATCAATTAGCATTAGCGTATCAATTAGCATTAGCGCATCAGTTAGCAATAGAGCATCAGTTAGCATTAGCATATCAGTTAGCATTAGAGCATCAGTTAGCATTAGAGCATCAGTTAGCATTAGAGCATAAGTTAGCATTAGAGCATCAGTTAGCATTAGAGCATCAGTTAGCATTAGAGCATCAGTTAGCATTAGCGTATCAGTTAGCAATAGAGCATCAGTTAGCATTAGAGCATCAGTTAGCATTAGCGCATCAGTTAGCATTAGAGAATAAGTTAGCATTAGAGTGTCAGTTAGCATTAGAGTATCAGTTAGTATTAGAGCATCAGTTAGCATTAGAGCGTCAGTTAGCATTAGAGCGTCAGTTAGCATTAGAGTATCAGTTAGCATTAGAGCATCAGTTAGCATTAGAGCATCAGTTAGCATTAGAGCATCAGTTAGCATTAGAGCATCAGTTAGCATTAGCGTATCAGTTAGCAATAGAGCATCAGTTAGCATTAGAGCATCAGTTAGCATTAGCGCATCAGTTAGCATTAGAGAATAAGTTAGCATTAGAGTGTCAGTTAGCATTAGAGTATCAGTTAGCATTAGAGCATCAGTTAGCATTAGAGTATCAATTAGCATTAGAGCATCAGTTAGCAATAGAGCATCAGTTAGCATTAGAGCATCAGTTAGCATTAGAGTATCAGTTAGCATTAGAGCATCAGTTAGCATTAGAGCGTCAGTTAGCATTAGAGCGTCAGTTAGCAATAGAGCATCAGTTAGCATTAGAGCATCAGTTAGCATTAGAGCATCAGTTAGCATTAGAGCATCAGTTAGCAATAGAGCATCAGTTAGCATTAGAGCATCAGTTAGCATTAGAGCATCAGTTAGCATTAGAGCATCAGTTAGCATTAGAGCATCAGTTAGCATTAGAGCATCAGTTAGCATTAGAGCATCAGTTAGCATTAGAGCATCAGTTAGCATTAGCGTATCAGTTAGCATTAGCGTATCAGTTAGCATTAGAGCATCACGTTTGAAATGTATCACAAACATTTACAATAGGGTCCCCTGTGTTCTGCAGATCTGGTGGCTGGACCCAGAGCTGACGTGTGGACAGAGTCGCCCCCTGGTGTTCACTCAGGGCCACTGCGTGTGTAACCGCTCCTTCTTCCCCTGCTTCGACACTCCGACCGTCAAGAGCCCCTACAGCGCCACCATCAGGGTACAGCGCCACATTACACTCACTACAGCGCCACCATCAGGGTACAGCGCCACATTACACTCACTACAGCGCCACCATCAGGGTACAGCACCACACTACACACACTACAGCGCCACCATCAGGCTTCACGGTGCTCATGAGCGCCTCCCGCAGCTCGTTCAGAGAGCAGCAGGTGTTAAACCTCTTAACTCCCGCCTGAACCGAGAGGATCTTTTTCTTCACGTCATCAGATTTTTTTTCCATCATTTTTTTGTTGGGCATTCAACTCATTTTTGTCACTTTTTGGACATTTTTTGTCATTTTTTGTCATTTCTTTGTCACATTTTTGTCATTTTTTTTCTCAATTTTTTGTCATTTTTTTTCTCAATTTTTTTTCATTTTTTGTCTTATTTTTATCATTTTTCTGTCAAATTTTTGTCACATTTTTGTCACATTTTTGTCATTTTTTCAACATTTTTTTGTCAATTTCTTGTGACATTTTTGTGACATTTTTGCCACTTTTTGTCAATGTTTTCTCACTTTTTTGTCACATTTCCATCCTTGTTTTCGTCTCAGTTTTGTTGCTATTTTCACAGCTTTTTTCCAGAAGCTTTTGGATTGGGGTAAAGCCAAGCTGGAGAAAATGTGCTCGGTTCAGGTGGGAGTCAAGAGGTTAACACGTATGTTTCTTGCTTCAGGTCCCTGACGGTAGAGCCCTGTACTCCCGTGGGAGTCTCGCGGGACACATTTTTAAAGCTCATCGCGGGCGCGGGAGGGGGCGGGTGGGACGATCAACCGCTGTCCCGCAAACTAAATAATTTTTCATTTTCATTTCATTTGTTCATTCTATTTTGATAATGAGAGCATTAGAACCGCAGAATCACTGTGTTCACGCTCAACATGGATAGAAACAGTTATTGGCTCCAGTCACTGCGTAACACGGACAAGCGCAGACTGGATCTATCAAGTCAAACACAACAAACGCACACGCAATGAGTTAGTGCAACATGGCATTCAGCCAGACTTTACTCCACAGAATAAGCATAAAAACACTCACTGTGCACTCCATCTTCTGGGGATCCGGCGAAGAACTTGCTGCTCTTAAACCTCTTTATCCAATGATTCTCTCTCGTCGTGTCGGTCATTAGCGCCATTTGGACAAACTTCTTTTGCATAATCCACAACAACAGGCCTGTCTTTGCCCCGTGCCATCACCGCTTGTTTTGCATGTCAAAAGTTGTAAATAAGCCTAAACTTATCTATGGTGTGGCTGCTGTAACCACGCGCTGTTGACATGTAAAACAAGCGGCGATGGGCGCGGGGCAGGTGGAGACAGGCCTGTGTTTGTGGATTATAAAGTTATTTCCAACTGGAGCTGAGGACTGACCAGATGAGTGAGAATCATGGATAAAGAGGTTTAAGAGCAGCAAGTTCTACAACGGATCCTCAGAAGATCGAGTGCACAGTGAGTGTAATGTTTTTATGCTTATTCTGTGGAGTAAAGTCGGCCTTTAATGTACAACTTATTTGACATGAAGCGCGTGCGTTTGTTGACGTGTTAATAGATTCAGTCTGTGTTTGATGCTACAGTGACAGGGGCATAACTTAGTTTGGGGTTGAACTGGTGTGACTGTCCCATACACCGTGAAAAACCTATGTTATACACAAGGCTATGTGGACAGGCCTGAGCTGGTCTACTTGCTTTTTCCCCATCTTGCATATTGCGGGATTTTTGCGGGCGGGAGCGGGACTGAAAAATCTGTACCGCGCAGACCTCTACCTGACGGCTTCACGGTGCTCATGAGCGCCTCCTGCAGCTCGGTCAGAGAGCAGCAGGTGTTAAACCTCTTAACTCCCGCCTGAACCGAGAGGATCTTTTTCCTCACGTCATCACTTTTTTTTCCATCATTTTTTTGTTGGGGATTCAACTCATTTTTGTAACTTTTTTGTCATTTTTTTTGGTCACATTTTTGTCATTTTTTTGTCATATTTTTTACCAAATTTTTATCAAATGTTTGTCACATTTTTGTCCTTTTTTGGTCAAATTTTTGTCACATTTTAGTCATTTTTTTTGTCACATTTTTGTCATTTTTTTGTCAATTTCTTTATAAAATTTTTGTCACATTTTTGTCATTTTTTTGTCATATTTTTTACCAATTTTTAATCAAATTTTTGTCACATTTTTGCCTTTTTTTGGTCACATTTTTGTCATTTTTTTGTCAATTTTTTATAAATTTTTTGTCACATTTTTGTCATTTTTTTGTCACATTTTTGTCATTTTTTTGTCACATTTTTGTCATTTTTTTGTCACATTTTTGTCATTTTTTGTCCATTTTTTAAAAAATTTTTGTCACATTTTTGTCATTTTTTTGTCAGATTTTTGTCATTTTTTCAACATTTTTTTGTCAATTTCTTGTGACATTTTTGTGACATTTTTGCCACTTTATTGTCAATGTTTTCTCACTTTTTTGTCACATTTCCATCATTGTTTTCGTCTCAGTTTTGTCGCTGTTTTCACATCTTTTTTCCAGAAGCTTTTGGATTGGGGTAAAGCCAAACTGGAGAAAATGTGCTCGGTTCAGGTGGGAGTTAAGGGGTTAACACGTATGTTTGATGCTTCAGGTCCCTGACGGCTTCACGGTGCTCATGAGCGCCTCCCGCAGCTCGTTCAGAGAGCAGCAGGTGTTAACACGTATGTTTGATGCTTCAGGTCCCTGACGGCTTCACGGTGCTCATGAGCGCCTCCCGCAGCTCGTTCAGAGAGCAGCAGGTGTTAACACGTATGTTTGATGCTTCAGGTCCCTGACGGCTTCACGGTGCTCATGAGCGCCTCCCGCAGCTCGTTCAGAGAGCAGCAGGTGTTAACACGTATGTTTGATGCTTCAGGTCCCTGACGGCTTCACGGTGCTCATGAGCGCCTCCCGCAGCTCGTTCAGAGAGCAGCAGGTGTTAACACGTATGTTTGATGCTTCAGGTCCCTGACGGCTTCACGGTGCTCATGAGCGCCTCCCGCAGCTCGTTCAGAGAGCAGCAGGTGTTAACACGTATGTTTGATGCTTCAGGTCCCTGACGGCTTCACGGTGCTCATGAGCGCCTCCCGCAGCTCGTTCCGCAGAGAGCAGCGGGTGTTAACACGTATGTTTGATGCTTCAGGTCCCTGACGGCTTCACGGTGCTCATGAGCGCCTCCCGCAGCTCGTTCAGAGAGCAGCAGGTGTTAACACGTATGTTTGATGCTTCAGGTCCCTGACGGCTTCACGGTGCTCATGAGCGCCTCCCGCAGCTCGTTCCGCAGAGAGCAGCGGGTGTTCGAGTTCTCCATGGAGGAGCCCGTGCCGTCGTACCTCGTGGCGCTGGTGGCCGGCGAGCTGCAGCACTCTGACCTCGGGCCTCGGAGCAGAGTGTGGGCGGAGCCGTGCCTGCTGTCCTGCGCCGTGCAGCAGCTGGGGGGCGCTGTGGAGCGGTGGCTGAGCGCGGCCGAGCGGCTGTTCGGGCCTTACCTGTGGGGCAGGTAAAGTCACTTTAGTAACATGATGCTCGGGGGGGTCAGTAGTGAAGTCCCCCCCCCCCTCACTCGGAGTAACACTGACTGATAGTATCCAGGGATGTTCCACCCGCCTAAACCAAATGCATTCTGTCCTCTTTGGCTATTATATAGGCCTGTGTAACACCTCATTTGAAATATATATATATATATATTTTTTTCAATTTTTGTTGATTTTTTGTCACTTTTTGTTGATTTTTTGTCTTTTTTTTTTTCTTCAATTTTTTGTCTTTTTTTGTTCAATTTTTTGTCTTTTTTTTGTTCAATTTTTGTCACTTTTTGTTGAATTTTTAGTCTTTTTTTTTCAATTTTTTGTCATTTTTTTTTTTCAATTTTTGTCACATTTTTGTTGATTTTTGTCACTTTTTGTTGATTTTTTGTCTTTTTTTTTAAATTTTTTGTCTTTTTTTGTTCAATTTTTGTCTTTTTTTTGTTCAATTTTTGTCACTTTTTGTTGAATTTTTAGTCTTTTTTTTTTCAATTTTTTGTCTTTTTTTTTCATTTTTTTCAGTTTTTGTTACATTTTTGTTGAATTTTTGTCACTTTTTAGTTGAGTTTTTGTCACTTTTTTGTTGAGTTTTTGTCACATTTTTTTTAAATTTTTGTCACTTTTTTGTTGAATTTTTGTCATTATTTTGTTGAATTTTTGTCACTTTTTGTTGAATTTTTAGTCTTTTTTTTGTTGAATTTTTGTCACTTTTTGGTTGAGTTTTTTTGTCTTTTTTTGTTCAATTTTTTGTTTTTTTTTGTTGAGTTTTTGTTACATTTTTGTTGATTTTTTGTCACTTTTTTGTTTAACTTTTGTCACTTTTTGGTTGAGTTTTTTTTCTTTTTCTTTTTTTCTTTGACAGGTTTTTTTGGCCACGTTTTTATTACATTTTGTCACGTTTTCATTGCTTTTTTGTAGCGTTTTGCCCTTTGTATTCATTGTAATGTAAATGTGATCGAGCCACAAAGATGTGACAGCAAAAAACCTCAGGAAACACAACCAGTAAGGAGTAGTAAGTAAATATGCGCTAAACATGAAATATTTTAGTTGTAATATACTGTAATATGACAAAAAGCCGAAACCTAGCTTAATTTGAGTTAGCATTTAGCTCAGAGGACACTTTTAGACGTTAGACTAATCTCCAATGATCTGTACATTCATGAATGATTTCTAACGAGGCTTTGACCTAAAGGTGGACAACAGCTGAAAACATCTGGATCTTTCATGATTTTTTGGGTGGCTAATGCTAACGGCTATATGAAAAATACATTGAGCAGGCTAACGAACTCTGAAAAGTCTCCCGGACTAGCCAACTCTCCAACTGTCTGTATACGTTAGGGTCAAACGCCACTTCTCCTTTTTATTTCTATGTTAAAAACAATTTCGAATGAGCAAAGGAATCTGGTTTCAGTTTAAATTAGTCCAACTCTGATTCATTTCCATAAGTGGTATTTAAGGGTTTTTTTCAGTTCTACTACTTAACTGTGTGATAGGGCGGCAACTCACGATTATTTTGGTAACTGATTTTTTTATTTTTTTGAGTTTTTGTCACTTTTTTGTGATATTTTGTCACTTTTTTTGTTGAGTTTTTGTCACTTTTTTGTTGAATTTTTGTTGAATTTTTGTTGAGTTTTTGTCACTTTTTGTTGAATTTTTGTCACTTTTTTGTTGAATTTTTGTCACATTTTTGTTGAATTTTTGTCACATTTTTGTTGAATTTTTGTCACTTTTTTGTTGAATGTTTATCAATTTTTTGTTGAATTTTTGTTGAATTTTTGTCACTTTTTTGTTGAATTTTTATCAATTTTTTGTTGAATTTTTGTTGAGTTTTTGTCACTTTTTTGTTGAATTTTTGTCACATTTTTGTTGAATTTTTGTCATTTTTTGGTTGAGTTTTTGTCACTTTTTTGTCACTTTTTTGTCAATTTTTTGTCAATTTTTGTTGAATTTTTGTTGAATTTTTGTTGAATTTTTGTTGAATTTTTGTTGAATTTTTGTCACTTTTTGTTGAATTTTTGTCACTTTTTTGTTGAATTTTTATCAATTTTTTGTTGAATTTTTGTAGAATTTTTGTCACTTTTTTGTTGAATTTTTGTCACTTTTTTGTTGAATTTTTGTTGAATTTTTGTTGAGTTTTTGTCACATTTTTGTTGAATTTTTGTCACTTTTTGTTGAATTTTTGTCACTTTTTGTTGAATTTTTGTCACTTTTTTGTTGAATTTTTGTTGAATTTTTGTTGAATTTTTGTCACTTTTTTGTTGAATTTTTGTCACATTTTTGTTGATTTTTTGTAGAATTTTTGTCACTTTTTTGTTGAGTTTTGTCACTTTTTTGTTGAATTTTTGTCACTTTTTTGTTGAGTTTTTGTCACATTTTTGTTGAATTTTTGTCACTTTTTTGTTGAATTTTTTCACATTTTTGTCACATTTTCGTTGCGTTTCTTTGTTTTCTCATTTTTTGTGGCTGTTTTGGTGCTTTTTTCCCAAGCAGGTTTTTGATTAGGGTAAAGCCAAACTGGGGAAAATGGGATCCGTTCAGGTGGGAGTTAAGAGATTAATCAGCAGCAGCAACCCCTACCTGTGGCTTTATCCAAATCTAAAAAGCGGGGGTTAAGATTGACATTGACTTTGCCGCCGCAGGTGTGACCTGGTCTTCCTGCCGCCCTCGTTCCCCATCGTGGCCATGGAGAACCCGTGTCTGACCTTCATCATCTCGTCCATCCTGGAGAGCAGCGAGTTCCTGCTCATCGACGTGGTGCACGAGATCGCGCACGGCTGGTTCGGGAACGCCGTCACCAACGCCACGTGGGAGCAGATGTGGCTGAGCGAGGGCCTGGCCACGTACGCCCAGAGACGCATCACGGCCGCCGCCTACGGTGAGGAGCGCGGAGCATTTAACCTCTTAGCACCCGCCAAAACCAAGTGCATTCTCTCCTCTTTGCCATTGTCGTCACTTTTTATTTCCCTTATGTGTTTGTGCCATTTTTAATTACTTTTCTTCTGGATTTTTGTCTTTTTTCTGCTGGATTTTTGTCACTTTTCTGCTGGATTTTTGTCTTTTTTCTGCTGGATTTTTGTCACTTTTCTGCTGGATTTTTGTCATTTTTTGCTGGATTTTTGTCACTTTTTTGCTGGATTTTTGTCTTTTGTCTTCTGGATTTTTGTCATTATTCTGCTGGATTTTTGTCTTTTTTCTGCTGGATTTTTGTCACTTTTTTTGATGGATTTTTGTCACTTTTTTGCTGGATTTTTGTCACTTTTTTGCTGGATTTTTGTCTTTTTTCTTCTGGATTTTTGTCATTATTCTGCTGGATTTTTGTCTTTTTTTTGGTGGATTTTTGTCTTTTTTTTCTCCATTTGTTTCTTTTTTTCTGCTGGATTTTTGTCACTTTTTGCTGGATTTTTGTAATTATTCTGCTGGATTTTTGTCTTTTTTTTCTCAATTTTTTTCTTTTTTTTGCTGGATTTTTGTCATTTTTTTGCTGGATTTTTGTCACTTTTTTGCTGGATTTTTGTCACTTTTTGCTGGATTTTTGTCACTTTTTTGCTGGATTTTTGTCTTTTTTTTTGATGGATTTTTGTCATTTTTTTGATGGATTTGTGTCATTTTTTTTGATGGATTTGTGTCACTTTTTTGCTGGATTTTTGTCATTTTTTTGCTGGATTTTTGTCACTTTTTTGCTAGATTTTTGTCATTTTTTTGCTGGATTTTTGTCATTTTTTTGCTGGATTTTTGTCACTTTTTTGCTGGATTTTTGTCACTTTTTTGCTGGATTTTTGTCACTTTTTGCTGGATTTTTGTCACTTTTTTGCTGGATTTTTGTCATTTTTTTGATGGATTTTTGTCATTTTTTTGATGGATTTTTGTCATTTTTTTGATGGATTTGTGTCACTTTTTTGCTTGATTTTTGTCACTTTTTTGCTGGATTTTTGCCATTTTTTTGCTGGATTTTTGTCACTTTTTTGCTGGATTTTTGTCACTTTTTTGCTTGATTTTTGTCACTTTTTTGCTGGATTTTTGTCATTTTTCTGCTGATTTTTTGTCTTTTTTTTGCTGGATTTTTGTCTTTTTTCTTCCGGATTTTTTGGACATTTTTCTGCTGGATTTTTGTCACTTTTTTCCTGGATTTCTGTCTCTTTTTTGCTGGATTTTTGTCACTTTTTTGCTGGATTTTTGTCACTTTTTTGCTGGATTTTTGTCACTTTTTTGCTGGATTTTTGTCACTTTTTGCTGGATTTTTGTCACTTTTTTGCTGGATTTTTGTCATTTTTTTGATGGATTTTTGTCATTTTTTTGATGGATTTGTGTCATTTTTTTGATGGATTTGTGTCACTTTTTTGCTGGATTTTTGTCACTTTTTTGCTGGATTTTTGCCATTTTTTTGCTGGATTTTTGTCACTTTTTTGCTGGATTTTTGTCACTTTTTTGCTTGATTTTTGTCACTTTTTTGCTGGATTTTTGTCATTTTTCTGCTGATTTTTTGTCTTTTTTTTGCTGGATTTTTGTCTTTTTTCTTCCGGATTTTTTGGACATTTTTCTGCTGGATTTTTGTCACTTTTTTCCTGGATTTTTGTCTCTTTTTTGCTGGATTTTTGTCACTTTTTTGCTGGATTTTTGTATTTTTTTGCTGGATTTTTGTATTTTTTTGTTGAATTTTTGTCACTTTTTTGTTTCGGTGTTTACATCCTCATTTTCTTTTTTTATCGCAGTTTTGAAGAAACTTTTAGATTCGGAGAACAGGAGAAAACATGGTCAGGTGGGACTTAAGAGGTTAAGCATTGCAGAGTCAGTGGTGAACTCTGACCAGCGTTTCCACAGGCGCGCCCCAAGGTTCTGTCCTCTCACCCCTGTTGTTTATAGTGCACACCCCAAGGTTCTGTTCTTCTGTTCTGCTGGATTTTTGTCACTTTTTTTGCTGGATTTTTGCTGGATTTTTGTCTTTTTTCTGCTGAATTTCTGTCATTTTTTTTACTGTTTTTTTGATGGATTTTTGTCACTTTTTTTTGCTGGATTTTTGTCACTTTTTTTGCTGGATTTTTGTCTTTTTTTTGCTGGATTTTTGTCATTTTTTTAATGGATTTTTGTCAGTCTCTTTGTCCTCTCACCCCTGTTGTTTATAATGCACGGTGCTCGGTTTTTGTAAATCTCTGAATGTAACGGTTTCTCCTGTGGATGGCGTGTGTTGCAGGCGATGCGTTCACGTGCCTGGAGACGCTGGTTCGTTTGGACGCCCTGCACAGACAGCTGCGTCTGCTCGGAGACAACAGCCCCGTCAGTAAACTGCACGTGCGACTGGAGCCAGGTACTTCCTGTCCTCACACGCATCACGCTCTTCACACGGAGCACACACGCAGGGCTGGACGGGCCATCGGGAGATTCGGGAGTTTTCCCGGTGGGCCGACAATAGGGGTTATGCGCTAACGACTTCCGCATTCCATAAGTGAGTAAATCACTTCCGGTCACCGTGGTATTTAATCGGAGCAAGAACTTTTTAGCAGCTGAATACACTGTCACTTGTTTTACACATTGGTCAAAATAGCTCCACTACGTAGAGCTACACATTCTTCGCTGCTCAGACAAGAGATTCCAGGAGTAAAAGTCGCGTATTTATTGAATGCTAACGCTTGTGGAGCCGTAGCTATCATTAAGCTAGCTTTAGCCGCCTCACCCGACGCACTGTATTTAAATTCATGTACTGCCCACGGACGTGTATTTGCATCGTCTGTGATCACAAACGATACACAAGAGCCAGTTTTAATAAAGTATATTCAACAGAAGACTTCGAACTGACGCGTTATTGATGTAACCGGACTGTTACGATGCTGTGGCTGTTCTTCTGTAGATGCATTAAGCCTGTTCTGAAGCCTTTTCACACACACGCACACACGCACCTCTGGATACGATTTCCACATGTTGTATGTATATTTCACTGAAGGCTAAGCTGAATTTATGAAACTAAACTGGAGCTATTTTGACCCGTTTTCCAATGTGTAAAACAAGTGACAGTGTTTTCAGCTGCTAAAAAGTTCTTGCTCCGATTAAATAACACGGTGACCGGAAGTGGTTTACTCACTTATGGAATGCGGAAGTCGTTAGTGCATAACCCCTATGATCGGGAAAAGCCATTAGATTAACTATCTTTATGTAGATGCAATTACACAACTCCTGCACTAGAGGGATGTGACGCCTTTCTTGAGTCCTGGTTCACAGATCATCTGGTATAATGAGCGATGGGCCTCTGGGACATAACACTCATGCCCCTCACATTGTGAATATCAGAGGAAATAGTTTATTGCAACTCCCTCCAGGACCCACAGAACCTTAGACTGCTATTTTATTTTTGTCATTTTTTTGCTGGATTTTTGTAATTTTTCTGCTGGATTTTTGTCTTTTTTCTGCTGGATTTTTGTCTTTTTTCTGCTGGATTTTTGTCATTTTTCTGCTGGATTTTTGTCTTTTTTCTGCTGGATTTTTGTCATTTTTCTGCTGGATTTTTGTCTTTTTTCTGATGGATTTTTGTCTTTTTTTTTGCTGGATTTTTGTCACTTTTTTGCTGGATTTTTGTCATTTTTTTGCTGGATTTTTATCTTTTTTCTGCTGGATTTTTGTCTTTTTTTTTGCTGGATTTTTGTCACTTTTTCTGCTGGATTTTTGTCATTTTTTTTGCTGGATTTTTGTCACTTTTTTTGCTGGATTTTTGTCATTTTTCTGATGGATTTTTGTCACTTTTTTTGCTGGATTTTTGTCACTTTTTCTGCTGGATTTTTGTCATTTTTCTGATGGATTTTTGTCATTTTTCTGCTGGATTTTTGTCATTTTTCCTCTGGATTTTTGTCATTTTTCCTCTGGATTTTTGTCATTTTTCCTCTGGATTTTTGTCACTTTTTTGCTGGATTTTTATCTTTTTTTTGCTGGATTTTTATCTTTTTTCTGCTGGATTTTTGTCACTTTTTTGCTGGATTTTTATCTTTTTTTTTGCTGGATTTTTGTCTTTTTTCTGCTGGATTTTTGTCTTTTTTTTTGCTGGATTTTTGTCACTTTTTTTGCTGGATTTTTGTCACTTTTTTTGCTGGATTTTTGTCATTTTTCCGATGGATTTTTGTCTTTTTTTTGCTGGATTTTTGTCATTTTTCTGATGGATTTTTGTCATTTTTTTGATGGATTTTTGTCTTTTTTCTGCTGGATTTTTGTCATTTTTTGCTGGATTTTTGTCATTTTTTTTGCTGGATTTTTGTCTTTTTTCTGCTGGATTTTTGTCTTTTTTCTGCTGGATTTTTGTCTTTTTTTTGCTGGATTTTTGTCATTTTTCCTCTGGATTTTTGTCATTTTTTTGCTGGATTTTTGTCTTTTTTTCTGCTGGATTTCTGTCATTTTTGTTGCTTTTTCTGGTCCCTTTATAGCGCTTTTTTGTTGTGTTTACGTCCTCATTTACTTTTTTTCTTTTTTATCGCTGTTTTGAAGAAGCTTTTAGATTCGGAGAATTTGGAGAACAGGGGAAAACATGTTCAGGTGGGAGTTAAGAGGTTAAGCATTGCAGAGAGTCAGTGGTGAACTCTCTGACCAGCGTTTCCACTGGCGCACCCCAAGGTCTATTTTTATACATTTTAGACAAATGTTTGCAAAGAAGTGCATGCTGGGAGTTGTCAGGTGACTCCGTCTTGCCCCTCGTCGTCAGTGCAGTTTGTAAATCTTCTATTTTCTATTGAAAGGATTTACAATGTTTGGCCTTTTTGGGGCTTCTGTTCTCACTCCTCACCTCTCTGACGTTTGTGGTTTCTGACAGGAGTGAACCCCAGCTCCCTCATGAACCTCTTCACCTACGAGAAAGGCTTCTGCTTCGTGTCCTACCTGTGCCAGCTCTGCGGAGACACGGGCAAGTTCGACCGCTTCCTCCGGGTCAGTGCCAACTCGACACGACACGACAACACTCATTATGACCCGTTGCTGCCCCACCATAACTAGTTTTGTCATTTATTTGTCCTTTTTTGTCACATTTTTGTCCTTTTTTTTGTCCTTTTTTTGTTATTTTTTGTCATTTTTTTGTCACATTTTTGTCATTTTTTGCCATTTTTTGTCATTTTTTGTCACATTTTTTGTCACATTTTTTGTCACATTTTTGTCATTTTTTGTCATTTTTTGTCACATTTTTTGTCACATTTTTGTCATTTTTTGTCATTTTTTGTCATTTTTTGTCACATTTTTTGTCACATTTTTTGTCACATTTTTGTCATTTTTGTGTCATTTTTTTGTCACATTTTTGTCATTTTTTGTCACATTTTTTGTAATTTTTTGTAATTTTTTGTAATTTTTTTGTCATTTTTTTGTCATTTTTTGTCACATTTTTGTAATTTTTTTTGTCACATTTTTTGTCACATTTTTGTCATTTTTTTGTCATTTTTTGTCTCATTTTTGTCATTTTTTTTGTCATTTTTTTGTCACATTTTTGTCATTTTTTTGTCATTTTTTTGTCATTTTTTTTCACATTTTTGTCACATTTTTTGTCATTTTTTGTCATTTTTTTGTCACATTTTTGTCATTTTTTGTCATTTTTTGTCATTTTTTGTCACATTTTTTGTCACATTTTTTGTCACATTTTTGTCATTTTTTGTCACATTTTTTGTCACATTTTTGTCATTTTTGTGTCATTTTTTTGTCACATTTTTGTCATTTTTTGTCATTTTTTGTCATTTTTTGTCACATTTTTTGTCACATTTTTTGTCACATTTTTGTCATTTTTGTGTCATTTTTTTGTCACATTTTTGTCATTTTTTGTCACATTTTTTGTCACATTTTTTGTAATTTTTTGTCATTTTTTTGTCATTTTTTGTCCTTTTTTGTCACATTTTTGTAATTTTTTTTGTCACATTTTTTGTCACATTTTTTGTCACATTTTTGTCATTTTTTTGTCATTTTTTGTCATTTTTTGTCATTTTTTTGTCATTTTTTTTGTCATTTTTTTGTCACATTTTTGTCATTTTTTTGTCATTTTTTTGTCATTTTTTTGTTATTTTATTGTCATTTTTTGTCACTTTTTTGTCACATTTTTGTAATTTTTTTTGTCACATTTTTTGTCACATTTTTTGTCACATTTTTGTCATTTTTTTGTCATTTTTTGTCATTTTTTGTCACATTTTTGTCATTTTTTTGTCATTTTTTTTGTCATTTTTTTGTTATTTTATGTCACATTTTTGTCATTTTTTGTCACATTTTTTGTCACATTTTTTGTCATTTTTTGTCATTTTTTGGTCATTTTTTTGTCCTTTTTTGTCACATTTTTGTAATTTTTTTTGTCACATTTTTGTCACATTTTGTTGTCACATTTTTGTCATTTTTTTTGTAATTTTTTTGTCATTTTTTTGTCACATTTTTTGTCATTTTTTTGTCATTTTTTTGTCTTTTTTGTCACTTTTTTGCCAACTCGACACGACACAACTTCTTCTTCTCTGGTTGGCTGATATGGAATGGCAGCGTCTTGGAGATAAGGCGGAGCTAAACCCTTTATGGATTTAAATGTGAGGAGCATAAGCTTTATTTTAGATTTGGGTAAAGCAGGGGGAAATGTGCTCGGTTAAAGGGGGGGTCAGAGGCTTCAAGGCGAGGCCTCTTTGACCAACCTGCCCGTCTCTCTGCAGGAGTTCATCCGTGAGTTCAAGTTCAAAAGCGTCGTGGCTCAGGACCTGATCGGTTTGTATCTGCAGCACTTCCCCGAGCTCAGCAGCGCCCCCACCAGGACAGGTCAGGAGACACTCTTTATCTAAGTCTGCTTTACACACTGCCTGACTGTTCTCCTCTGGCTCCTCCTCCTCAGGCGCTGAGTTCTCGCGGTGGCTCTCGGCCTGTGGGCCTCCTCTGTTCGAGCCCGACCTCTCAGCAGGGGGCGCTCTGACGCAGCCGGTGTTCGACCTGGTGCGTCTGTGGAGCGACCCCTCGCGACCTCCCGACCCCCAGAGCCTGGCGACCTTTGACCTCTCATCCTGGAGCACCTTCCAGGTCGTGCTGTTCCTCGACCGCCTCCTGGACCAGGCGCCGCTGTCCCAGGGTACGAGGATTCGCCTCTTTGTTAGCCCGTAGCCCCGCCCTCCTCACGCGCTGCCCTCTGATTGGTTGCAGAGCTGATGTCCCGCCTCTCGTCGCGGTACGTGGCGCTGTTCGATTCGCTGAACGCCGAGGTGCAGATCCGCTTCCTGCAGCTGGTGGTGAGGAGCCAGTTCCTCCCGGAGCTCGGGCGAGTGAGAGCCTTCCTCCACAAGCACGTGAGTGACACCCTGAAGGGGGCGCTGTGGCCTCCCCCAGGGGACGCCGTGACCTCCCCCAGGGGGCGCTGTGGCCTCCCCCAGGGGGCGCTGTGGCCTCCCCCAGGGGGCGCCGCGACCTCCCCCAGGGGGCGCCAGCGACCTCCCCCAGGGGGCGCCGCGACCTCCCCCAGGGGGCGCTGTGGCCTCCCCCAGGCCTCAACATGACACACACACTCCCTGAAGGGGGCGCTGTGGCCTCCCCCAGGGGACGCCGTGACCTCCCCCAGGGGACGCCGTGACCTCCCCCAGGGGGCGCCGTGACCTCCCCCAGGGGGCGCCGCGACCTCCCCCAGGGGACGCCGTGACCTCCCCCAGGGGGCGCCGCGGCCTCCCCAGGGGGGCGCCGTGACCTCACATTTTTTGTCATTTTTTCGTGGTTTTTTCGTCATTTTTTGGTCATTTTTTGGTCATTTTTTTGTCGTTTTTTTCGTCGTTTTTTCGTCGTTTTTTGGTCATTTTTTGTCGTTTTTTTTGTCGTTTTTTTGTCATTTTTTTGTCATTTTTTTGTCATATTTTTTGTCATTTTTTTGGTCATTTTTTTGTCACATTTTTGTCATTTTTTGTCATTTTTTTGTCTTTTTCTTGTCTTTTTTTGTCTTTTTTTTGTCGTTTTTTGGTCATTTTTTTGTCACATTTTTGTCACATTTTTGTCATTTTTTGTCATTTTTTTGTCATTTTTTTGTCACATTTTTGTCATTTTTTTTGTCATTTTTTGTCATTGTTTTGTTTTTTGTCACATTTTTGTCATTTTTTTGTAAATTTCTTTGTCATTTTTTTGTCGTTTTTTGGTCATTCTTTGTCACATTTTTGTCATTTTTTTTGTCACATTTTTGTCATTTTTTTGTCACATTTTTGTCATTTTTTTTGTCATTTTTTGTCATTGTTTTGTTTTTTGTCACATTTTTGTCATTTTTTTGTAATTTCTTTGTCATTTTTTTGTCATTTTTTTGGTCATTTTTTGTGAAATTTTTTTGTCACATTTTTGTCATTTTTTTGTCACATTTTTGTCATTTTTTTGTCACATTTTTGTCATTTTTTTGTCACATTTTTGTCATTTTTTTGTCATTTTTTTGTCACATTTTTGTCATTTTTTCGTGGTTTTTTGGTCATTTTTTGGTCATTTTTTGGTCATTTTTTTGTCGTTTTTTCGTCGTTTTTTTCGTCGTTTTTTGGTCATTTTTTGTCGTTTTTTAGTCGTTTTTTTGTCATTTTTTTGTCATTTTTTTGTCATTTTTTTGGTCATTTTTTTGTCACATTTTGTCATTTTTTGTCATTTTTTTTGTCTTTTTTTTGTCTTTTTTTTGTCATTTTTTTGTCGTTTTTTGGTCATTTTTTTGTCACATTTTTGTCACATTTTTGTCATTTTTTGTCATTTTTTTGTCTTTTTTTGGTCATTCTTTGTCACATTTTTGTCATTTTTTTGTCACATTTTTTGTCATTTTTTTGTCTTTTTTGGTCATTCTTTGTCACATTTTTGTCATTTTTTTGTCATTTTTTGTCATTTTTTGTAATTTTTTTGTTTTTTGTCACATTTTGTCATTTTTTTGTAATTTCTTTGTCACATTTTGTCATTTTTTTGTCATATTTTTGTCATTTTTTTTGTCATTTTTTTGGTCATTTTTTGTGAAAATTTTTTTGTCACATTTTTGTCATTTTTTTGTCACATTTTTGTCATTTTTTTGTCATTTTTTTGTCACATTTTTGTCATTTTTTTGTAATTTCTTTGTCATTTTTTTGTCATTTTTTTTGTCTTTTTTTGTCATTTTTTTGTCACATTTTTGTCATTTTTTTTCACACTTTTATCACATTTTTGTCAAAGTTTTCTCACTTTTTTGTCACATCTTCATCATTGTTTTCGTCTAGGGGGGGCCGTGACCTCCCCCAGGGGGCGCCATGAGTAAATATTCAAACCAGTGGAATCAAGAGGCAGCTTTAAAGGGGGGTGTGTTATGCAAAATGGACTTTTTCAAGCTTTCCATCATGTTATTATGTCACTCCCTCATTAAAAACATGACTGAAGTGTTGCCTTGGCACATTCACGTATTTCTGAGTAATCTGTAAAAACTCTGATGGCGGCCATTTTAGGGATAGGTTTGCCTGATTCCTTCAGGAAACGCCCCCACCTCCTGGAGACGCCTCCGAGCTTTCGTCACCAGCCGAGTAACCAACCACTGCTCCTCAGCAGAACCCCCTCCCCACTGAGTCCAGCCCTAAGATGTAAACAGAGTCATCATGGAGGATTAGCTTCATGTGTTGTGAACCGGAGCCACCGCAGACTTTACAAGACACATCAGTGTTTCTGTTCTCGAAACACCCAGGATTCAAACCGGTGACAAGAACGCTTATTTCAGTGGCTGGTTCTGCGCTGGCCTTGATGATGCACAGAGCCTCCGGAGAAAGCTAATGCTAAGCTAAACCTCGAGTCATCACGTGAAAACGAGAAATATGCACAAATAAGTCAATAAAACCACCACACACATAAAGAACCGTTTAACAATGATCAGAAGTTTATTGCTCACATTTTATCTACAATGGGTCATAGCCGAGTGGCTTTCTCCCAGAGCTAACAAGCTAGCCGCGACAAGCTAACGGGAATATTCACTGAATACAAGCATATTATGCATTGAAAACGTCACTAAAACAGGCAACTGCTTGAAGCCCTTTATGATGATCACACACGGAGCCGGGCTTGTTGATTTCGTAGTTTATTGCTCACATTTCATCTACAGTGAGTCGTAGCCGAGTGGTTTCTCCGGAGCTAAGGCACTATTAGCCGTGACAAGCTAACAACCTTCACCTTCACAACATTCATTGAAAACAGGCAGCATATTATGCACAAATAACGTCAATAAAGCAGCAACTACTCGAAGCAGCCTTTACGATGATCACACAATGAGCCTGCTTTACACATTTGTGGTTTATTACAGACTTTTCATCAACAATGAGCTGTAGTCGATTATAACAAGCTAACGGGTAACCTCGAAAAACCCC